>NW_009259593.1:403373-428680 GCF_000687185.1 Egretta garzetta
TCCAACAGTACTAATTGTTAGTGACTCCAGCGAAGAATTCTTCTTGCTTGAAATTCTCTTCTGTGAGGAAGGCCAGTGTAAGCTTTTGTCAAAGTCCTTTCTTTCAGGGTGCAAGTGATGCAGAGACTTAGTGCTGGTCTGACCTGGGGCTGAATTCTCACAAGCAGATATATTAAAAATATTTCACTGCTGTTGTGAGTAGTTAGTAATTCATTAACAACCCCCCTGGAGGTTTTTAAAATTATTATTATTATTATTGTAGACTTCCTTCCTCTGTAAGTAAAAATTAAATTAGTTATTCATAGAATTGCAGTTTTATTTTCCAATTCAGCATTTTTCTATATTCATCCTAGTGTGACTGTACCCTTTACTACAGTGTTCATCTTGTATTTGTATCTGCTTCATGTAAATCTTAACCTTTCTTGGTTAGGCATTTAAATGAGGAGAGGGTATTTGTTTTTAATATAGGGTAAATAAATTAAACATATAATGACTTTGCTTTTGACAGCAAGCAGCCATAAGACTGGATTATGATACACTTAAGTTGAAAATCTACCTAATCATGACAGTGGAGAAATCCCATAGATGTCAATAGAGGTAGGACGTCATTTAGGGAGCTGTACCTTATATCACAAGCAATTCTATGATTTTATAGAGTTATTTTTATTGGACTCAGTTCCCTATGATTTAACTCTATCACAGTGTGGCATAACATGAAACAAAGTGCAGAACTGCATCTCTTAATCTTTCATAGCAAAATATGACATTTTGAAAGTGATATAGCATGCCCTTAAAAAGCTGTATTCTTCTTAATTTTAGGTACATAAGCCAGGTCTGTCTTAAAGCTAGTTTTATTGCCAAAATTATATTGCCCAAAATAGATTACGAAAACTTAACACTTGTGCATTCAAAGAACACTGAACTAAACACTTTTGCAATGTGTGCTTAAAATTTTGAAATTCTTTTAAAATGTTTCTTCACTAAGTTTGTTCACTTGCTTCTTTATTGATGGCTACTTAATACATGGTTTTATTGCAAAAAGAACATTAGCACATCTTTTTAATATTGCTTAGCATTTAGGATAGATATAGGAAAGAAAGATCCTTTACAAACAAATTAATAAAATTATATTTCTATTTCTTTTTTCCTGTAGATGAAAAAATGGTTCATGCATATTATCAAAAGTAATTAAAATCATGAGACAAAGTGAAAGAGAGAAGATTTACAGCTCTAATAAGGAGGGAGATTTCTCTCTGACCTGTGCAAAATCCTGACATTCTCAGTGAGACTGTCAGAATATAAAGTGAATAATGTTTTTGTGAGAGGAAGGAAAATAAAATCTTATCTGGAATATTATCTATAATGCTGATCATGACTTTTGTTAAAAAAGTTGAACTCTAGCTGGAAAAGCATCAGAAAGGGCATTAGACTGAGAAGGTCCATAAAGAGCTTGAAAGAGGTTAATAATAAACACTTAGCTCATGCAGTCTAACAAAATGAAGGCTGAGAGGAATTCAATGGCTCTCTCTAAATATAAGAGGGGAGGATAAGCATTACTGAGGGAAGAGCATTCTTTAAGCTAATGAACAATGGTGCCATAAGACCAAATGCAAGCAAACACAATACCAATGAGTTCAAGCCAAAAATTAGAAAAGGGCTTTTCAGTAATCGTAGCAGTGAGGAAGCCACTTCCAGTGATGCCATATTCATGCTTTCTATTCTACTCATCACATGCAACCAGGAATTAGTCTGTTACTTAGGCAAGGCCCTGCACAAATTATATAAACTAAGCTGAAGGGCTCACCTTCAAGACAACCTTATATAGACCAACTCCTAATCTTTCAGACAACACTAGTGTTCCAATAGATTCCACTTTTTGTCCCTATCCTATCCTAGAGCTGCTATTCCTTCTTGTTTTCTTTCCTATGAAGCAGATATTTCTACCCCACTAACAGCAGCTTTACTGCCAACTGACATGTGCAACAGGTAAAATAATCTCATCTGACTCCATCCAGAAGCATTCAACTATCTTTACAACACACATCCTAGCACTCTCAATTCAGCAACACTGCAGAGAGACAGGATAAAGTCAAGTAAGAGCAAGAAGAGTTTATTTGCCCAGGCTCCACACTATCACAGCACCTTGCCCGCCAAGAACCACAGCTTGACAACTTTGTCTTCACTCAAAAACATTTATCATCATAGCTCTACTGGAGGAACATTCCAGTTTAATTACAACTTCAACCTAAAAAGTTTTGTCTGAAAGAAGCTGACAAAGAGGGGGGTCCTTTTTGGATTTTGGGGGGTTTGGACAATGTGACAGTCAGTCTTTCACAGATAAGGAAATATCACCAAGGAAATCTACTCTTATTTAAGGAAAACTGCCTCTCTTTTATCCTAATATGTTTCTATATATTTCTGGATTATAACTATCTTTCTCTTTTCTGTCTCTGTTGATGGCCATAGCTATTGCTGGCCTGTGATGCAAATCTGCAGATATAGAAGTCTGTAAACACACCAAAAGCAAACAGGGAAAAATTTGAGTGTATATAATTAGGAGTCATCAGATAATATTAAGACAATATTAGCTACTGTGTTTACCAGCAAAACCCCAGTAACACTGAAATATGTTAGTCCATCAGAAAGTCTCCTAAAAGATGCTATGAAAATTCCATCACTACAAATTTGAAACTAAACAGCGTAATGCCGAGAACATCACTATTTCGGATGGAAATTGGCAAGCTTACTACAGTACATTTTTCCTCCTAAACAGACTAAGGCTATTTCTTCTCCTGAAAAAACCCACAGACTTATAACCAAAAGCACCATTCTGTGCCAGGATGAACCCAGAATCTTTTGAAAAGAGACACCTATGTATGAGAAAGGGTAGGAGATACTGTTCTGCTACACAGAGCGTATCAGTGTTTACATGGCCTTTCCTAAGATATAGGGGACCTTATTTAGGTAAATAAACTGAACATAATTTCAATACTTACTTAAATATCCTAACTACCACTCTGTTCTTTCTCTCCCAATCCTTGAACCTTCAATGGAGATGAAGTGTTGCCATTTATTTCAGTGAAAAGCTGATTGACTTGTAAGTCAATGTGTTTCCTTTTTAACATCAAATTTTGCACTTCCCAGCTGCACAGACATTTTCTTTATAGTGTTATATCAGAACGGTTTAGATTATTAAACACTACCTTCTTCCTTCATCTCCTGCTACTAAAAAAAGACTTTCATCTTAAATGTTAATTATGCATTTGCAGGCAGTCTAAATGACTCAGGGGACTGAAATCTGACTCAAGCTTTTCATCAGTGGGTCATCAGTTCAAACCTGACTCAGATCAGCAGTGGCTGGAAGCTTTGACAATTCAACAGCTGTTTAGATGACCTATATGAAAAATTATATTATGCTATACTCAGTTTCATGTGGAAAAGAACCCACATCTTAAAAGTCAGACTCAGAACTGACATTACTTGGGATCCATGCTACTAGACCCTGAGAGGACAGCAGGTCTGGAAATTGAACTGTCCTGTCTCACTCTGCAATCCCTTCCACACTAAGAATGGAAAAACTCAAATATGGAAGAGGAAAGTTTTACTTTTGTGGCTTCTCCTGTTCCTATGTTTCAACAGAACAAAAGGTGGTCTTGTAGGGTCCTCATTCAATTGTGTATGACTGCATTCAGTTTCAAAATTGAAGGTCAATATATTAGCAGGCCACAAATAATTATTCTACGCTTGATAACTGCCTTTTTGTGTACAGAGTATAGTAACTAAGAGATCATCCTTCAGAGACTTCTTCAGGAAAAAAAATACAAAGAAAACTAGAGATTCAAACTCAATACACTGAAATTCTGTATGAGGCAATATCAACACTTCAATTTTCCCCATTAATAGGCTTTTTAAAATTTAGATTATTGATCTGTATATTCATATTAACTGTTCCAGTATAACTTATGGAGAGGCATCAGGATATAAAAATACTAGAAACCTCTTCCTGGTGTTATGTCAAAATTTCAACACTTCTGTGGATAAAAAAAAAATTGCAATCCAGACATTTTTTTACTAGTCCTAATAAAAGTAAGCTGCATTCTCTTGTATTTGACATTGTGCCCTTGAGCAGTGTGAAGAGCCAAAAATATAAGTCACGGATTTCCTCCACTCCCTGGGGGTAGGGAAGCTTTCAATTGCTCTACAAATTTGAGACCTCATACCCCCAAAAACTGAAGAGGCATCCAAGGAAAGGGGATAACTGGTGAAGCAGAAAAGTGTTTCAGTCTCATTTTTCAATTCTCAGCTTGACTGGGACTTCTCTAACTTGCGCTGAGACTGTTATTTGAAACTAATGCTACTGTAGAATGTCCATTGTAAAGCCCTACCTTATCTGTGCTTTTGTTTAGTTGGTAGATTGTTAAAGTATTGATGTAGTTATTGCTTAGGAACAGGAGACAAGGTGATGTATTATTGTCTTGATTAGTGAATCGTGAAGAGTTAGTTACAGATCTGCCAAGGAGGAAATTAGGGGAAAGGTAATTCTTGGCAGGGAGAGAGTGCGACCACTGACTCAAACAAAAACTAGAAGAAACTACACACACACACTCCCTTGAGCATGCATAGTAAGTTAAAAATCAGACTCTATCTTTAAGTTGAAGCAAAGAAGTTATGAACCAATGAGAAATGAGTATGATTAGCTAACGTAATGATTATGAAGTAGATAGGTGTGGTGTGTTAATTGTAATGTATAAAAGTTGAGAAAGTCTTGCTAGGTGTGCTAGCTTTGTGGAAAACCACCTAGCACCCAAACTTGCACAACTCTGTGAATAAACGATATCTCGTCTCAGTGTGCAGAGATTGGCTCATTGCACACCAGGTAAGTGAACCCTATTTGGGACAAGACCAGAGCAACCATAGCTTCAGAATAAATTCAATCGTTTCTTCAAGGAAAGCTCTCACCCCTAGTTTGTGTAGATCTTATTACAAGAACTTGGCTCAGAAACATTGAGGATCTGCATTTATGACTCTGCTTCTGAAAAGGTACTGTTATGAGTATAGCTTAATGTACAATATACAGTCCTGGTTTTGTAAGACAGAGGTCATGAGTCCACACACTGTTTCTGTAAAGAAGGAAAGGGCAGATCTGATGTGTGTATGCATCCCTGGGATTAATATAAATACAAGACAACAGATTTCTATGCAGAATCCTATAATCAGAAGTATAGCCCCAGCATGCATACAAAATAATGCATTATCTCCAGCCTCTTTTACTCTTGCTTGGTATATTGGACTGTCAAGTTTTGTGAAATAATTCTTATAGTACTTCAAGACACCATCCAAACCAAAATATCTTTATAGTTTTGAAGCTGTTATTGGGGTTTGCATTTTCAAAATATCAAAGGTGTAGAGCCTGTTATAAAAATTAACTACCTACAAAATGTTACTTTTAATTCTAAATTGGTTGAGATGTATTCTTAGTTATTCTGCTGCAAATGATTAACAATATCAAAACAATGGCTGATAAAATTAGTTTTGCTGAAGACATACTGAAGATAGTGTTATACACATTAGTCCTTAAAAACCTGAAGTAGGCAAGACATGGACCTACAAAATTCAATTCTGTAATGAAAAAATATCCTAGTATTTGCTGAATAGATACAATTTGCCAGGTTTTCTCACACTGCTACATTGTGCATGGACAAGCCAGATACTAGAAGGCATCCCTAACGTGTTCCTGTAGCTCTGATATAAAGCCACCATAGCTTCATATAAATATTTTTGCATCATCTCCTAGTCATTGAGCACAAGAACTACCTTTTGTTTCTCTAAATCAATACATCTGTAAGTACTGGAACCCAGTGCCCAACTATAATATTCAAAGACCAGGTTTTCAAGAATGTGGTGGGAAACTAGAAGAAACTGGGTCTCGACATCAGCTACCTTCTTTGGGGAGGTAATTACCTTGTAAAAAGAGGGAGCAAAACACAGTAAACCAAACTGCTCCACCCTTTGCCATCAGATATGAATGATTAAAGGCAGTGTCAGTTATCATTAGACTTTTTGTTCTGTTTAACTTTCTTCCATTCTGAGAGGCTGTCAATGTTAGATTACATATATTCAAATACACACAGATCTTGTCCACCTATATTTTCAAGCCAGAGACACAGCTGGGGAAAAGTGAATGCTAAACAGTCCTTAACCTAGAGAAAATAAGTGTGTCCATACTAAATAAAAATTCCCATTCTCTAGATGTTTGGGCACTTCACTTCTTTGAGTTGTCTCTAGTTACAAAACCCTCTGACCATGGAAAATGAGAAAATTATGTAGCTCTATTAGATGTACAGCTAACTGGAATTGGAAGAATGGGAAGCAAAAGCTAACTCTGGATGATCCTACACAGTAAGCTAACAAATAACTGAAGGGAGGATGGCAATACAATGCCACCCTCCCCTTAACAACAGGAAATCCTACCCAAGAAGCTATCCAGTCACACACACACACTTCACAGGAGATGGATTTTGTACCCAGGTGCATCACAACGGTCTTCAGAGCAGGCCCAGACAGTCAGAACTCTGCCTGCATAAAATGTTAAGGCTCTGATCCTTCAGCACATTGCAGATTCAGGAAAGAAGGGTTTACATTTTCTGTTTGAAAAGATCTTTAGTTAAATTCACAGTTCTAGCGTAGTCATTCAGATATCACGCAAAATATCATCGTAATATCAGAATTATAAAAGTGCTTGCTAAATTTGTGATTAACTTCAAGAAGGTTGGAAGTTTTGTTATTGTTTTTAAATCTAGCAAACATCAGCTGGCAACAAAATTGCATGTCTTATAGTTTCAACAGAGGAAAGCTGTTCAAGACTTGATATTTTTTAACACTGCAAGGCTCTCAGCTATTAAGAACAAAAATAACAGGAGCCAAAATGCATCTATTACTGTCATGAGTTTAAATTTAAAGTATTTGGGTTGGTTAGTCAGTGGATTTACAGCCTGGCAATTAACAAAAACTCCAAAATTATGAGATGCAGAACCTAAATAGAATCTAGTCTCATGAAAACTAGATTTAATATAGAAATACTCAATGTGAAAGCCTGCTTTAACACTTGTTCTTAGAGTCCCTGCATGAACTTGGCATAGAGACAGAAAGAAAAACAGCACTAAAGAGGAAAATAGAGTTTGACATGGTATTTTAAACAGAGCCTGATTCTTCAATATGATTTTTAAATCAGTAGTATCAACACTATTTGTCAGTTGACACGGGATGGGGCCCAGATTCTCTTTCTGAACTTCTGCATAATTTCATCTCATAGACTGCTCTTAGTTTTGTTATGGTTTTTTTCACCTGCTTTCTAACCCTATATCTATGTAATCTTGCTTTCAAATCAATACTCTTGCTTCTAACTTAAAACTCTTTTGAGACATTCTTCAAAACTGTTGTTCATAAACTAGTAACAACTTTATTGAGACAAACCCTAGAAATTTGACAAATTGTCAGGAATAAAGCATGTTCCCAATGTTTGATCCTTCCTAGCTTTGATCTCCCCAGTAGCTGCTTTTATGCTGACATTGTACCTATGCAAAAGAATTAGCAACAAAAATATTTAATGCCATCTCATTTTAAACAATATTTAACATTGTAAAAAAATAAATGAATGGTAATGGGTATGGAACATCAAAAGCTACAATACTAATACTGTAGTGATAAGCTTTACAACCCCCTTTTCCCCAATAAAGTTTAGCTAGACAGCAAAGAGAATCTCACTCAGCTGCACCTGAATCAGGTGCACCAAGATTGGTCAAAGCATCAGACTTAATTGGTTTTTTCTATCTTTTATCTGCTTTCATTTCCCACACTGCAAGCAGTTTCATGTAGAAACTGGATATAACCATATCTACAGCACATTTTGCTGTCCCTCACAATCATCTTGATTTGCGTATTTTTTAATTTATTCACATTTTAGCAGTGTGTGCAAATTGGGAAGAAAAGAAGATGGAGCCAGTTCACAATGACAGATCAGAGGTAATGCACACAAATTGAAACACAGGAAACTCCACTTAAGAAAAAGCTTTTTTTTTTTACTGTGAGAATTGACAAAAACTGCAACAAATTGTCCAGATTGGTTGTGGAGTCTCCATTATTGGAGCTATTCAAAAGTCAATTGAACACATCCCTGAGCAAGCTGCTCTACTAGACCCTGCTTTGAGCAGGCAGGTTGGATTTCCAGAGGCCCCTTCCAACCTCAACTACTCTACCATTCTACATCATTTGCAATTCTCTAATTCTAGTAGTAAGTTAACAATTACAGCAATTGCTGTGTAATAAGAAATTGAAATAAATTTAACCAATATAAAAGCAGCTTTAGAGAATGCAAAAACATTATCAGAACTCACTTTGGCATTATGGCTTATGTTAGCTGAAGCTAACATCTATTTTAAGTGTCACTTTGGTAAATTGTTCTTCCTCAAAAAATATAGTTCTATTCTAAAAAATGAAGTGCAAGAGAAGCATATATTCTATATTCAGATATCAGATTAGTTTATCAGTCACAGAAACAAGTATTTATATTTTCATATTGTGAAAATATAGCTCAGGACTTGAACAATAATGCAGTAGGAATTTGCTCCTTGCTGATTTAAGTGAAGCAGTTTCCAATAACTATTGATAACACTTAGTTTTCTTTTTCTTTGAAAAAAAAAAAAAAGGGGGGGGGGGACAGGGAAAAAACACTAAAACACAAGTTCAACCTGCTTTTACTTTAAGGAAAAGCAACCTCCTGGCTGCTTTATTTGGAAACAAATTGAATTTGGAGAAAACTTTTTTAAACTGTAGACCCCACTCCTGGAACTTCATAGTAGACCTAAGGTACAGACCTGGCATCCTAGAAATATATAGCACTTGCCAGATCCTACTCCAGGCCCAACTCCTTCACTTCCACCAGGCTCTAGCAATTCCCGGAAGAAATCTCCATGCCATGAGAGAGTCATTGCTCTTCACCCCCCAGTAGTCAGTCAGCAGCCACCCATCTGCTTCTGTACATACAGTACCGCCAGAATAAAGGGACGAATCCAAAGGCAGGTTAGAATAAAAGAAAGGGTGGCAGAAAGATGCAAAAATTAAAGCCAGTATTCATGACAAAGAATACATAAAGGAAAAAAAGGACAGGAGTATCTGTTCTAGGAGAGCCTTTTGAGATGGAAGAGCCAAAGAAGAGATAGGGAAGAGAGGAATAATGAGAGATACTGCTAAATTGATAGTCACCAGAAGTTGGGAATGAAAGACAGAGCACACAGGTCTGTTGGATAGTTTGTTCCACTCCATTCTGTTTTTCCCCCTCAAATTCCAGAATATAAATATAGAAAGCACAGAAGACTTAGAGTCAGGAGGTCAAGATTAGACTACCAGACCAGAGGAAAGAGGTAGAACAAAGGGAAAATAGCTTTTAAAACCCCATACATATATAAAAAAAGGCTGCACAGTGTGAAATGCTGCATCTGCTGGCAAGTTTCAATTACAGAAAGTATACTCAATTCTCAACCTTGCCTGTTGGACAAATGGCTTCCAAGGGTGGAAGGGCTGAGGCCAAAGCAGAGAAGGATAGAAACATACAAGAACACTAAACAGCCTATAAAATTTCTCTTTTCTCTCTGTCCTTGGCTCCCATTAGTTTCCAGTGCTGCTCTTCAGGAACCATCATATTTTTGCATGTGGATAATTGTGCTATAGAATATCCCTCAAAGATTAACTTCTCAAAAAAGACATCCACACACAATGACACTACAGCTTTTTGTACAAAGCCTTTAAGATTAATTGTAAAATTATTCTCATCCAGATTCATTTTTGAGGATAGATTCTACAGCCCAGTGTACCTGGCTCATCAGTGTTATGCAACTTAACTCAATAAAGTGAAACATCTTAGCTAGAAAAAAAAAGAACTGGCCCAAACCAAACTGATTCTGAAAATTTATGCATGCTGAAGAATGTTTTTGGCACAGGTTTTATCCATAGGTAGAAGATGTTGCACAGCTATAGAGTATTGTATTAACAGTAGACAGGTACTCTACTGACAGAATGGCAAACTAAGAAACATGTTCTGGAGTTAATCAGGAAATTAACCCTTTGTTTTTTCTGCTTCTGTGTTAATTTAATAGGTTTAAACACACCCTAAAAACCCTGCTGCAAAGCATTCTGCAAATTACTTAACCTTACAGCAATCAAGAGAGCACACACTTAAAGTCTTCAGGAACAAAAAATATCCCAAGACTGACCATTCCCACATTTTCCTACATGATGGAAACATATAATCAGATTATAAAAGTACAACTACTGTTTTACTGAGGTGCTTGGAATTTGATTCTGAAGACCACACGTACTAACTGTCACTCTTAGGACAAGAACACTGCCAAATTCTATGAACTTTAAACACTTTAATGACAGAGTCAAACTTAATTACTTATTTTTCATGGTCTCAAGCCATCATTTGTTCATAAAGACTGCAGTCATTACATTACAATAGCAGGAACTTGTCATTGTCACTGAATTGCCAGGTAGAACCTGTCAATATTTGGCTCTTTCATTATTACATTTGGATAGAAGTCAATCTGGCAAAGCTTCCCCGTACAACAGCAAGAATCTGGAGTAGCAACAGTGCCTTCTCTGGTATCGTCTTGGATTTGTGTTGGTGGCAAGAATAGAATTTGAACCTGACTTGGTGTCCCATCCTCAGTACTCAAGGGTAAAAGTACTGTAATTATAGCTAATCTCAGCACCTTCTGACTCAGGTGGGTCTGGATGTAATAAATCAAATCAGGACAAGAGCAGTTATTAATATAAGAGTCTTGTCAGTATAATCAACTTAACTACATCACATCAAAAAAATCATTAGCAGCATCTACATGTACACAGAGTATTTCAATAAATTTCATAGAGAAGCACTGAGAACTAAAACAGGTGTTCCCACATGTCACTGACTTTACCCAAACCTTCAGTATTATTTTAAATTTTGCTCAAATCACTTACATTCTGCCTTTCAAAAGGCCCATCTAGTCTCTCTCTTCAGTATGCCTATTAGTCATCCAACCAATCCAAATGTGCTCATATACAGGTAGGATGAGTGGATTCAAACAGCAATGCTCAAATTTAACACAGTAGTTGTATATATGATATATTCTTCAACAACTAATGCATGTTTTGTTTTTTTTTTCCAGTACACAGTATATATTCATGAAGAATGGGGAAGGAGGGTTGTTATATGACAAGGCCACACCTTTTCAGCCTCACTAAAGAAAATATAATGGATTTAGAAATCCAAGTCTAGTTCAGACTATTCCTGAAGCTGAAAAAAAAAATCTAGATGCTTAGATAATCCAAATTCCACCACTCAATGAATTATCAGGATTTTTTCATTATTATTTGATAGAAAACCTGTACCAATGCTAAATCTAAATTTCCTTTCCATTCAAGTCCTCTGAAAAAATAAAAGAATTTTCAGTAATACGTTAATCATTCACTTGCAACACTGGGATGAGTTCCTGGCTGTGAACAAAGCTAGCAGATGTTTCTATTTCTGCCACTGCTAAATTTGATAGAATCTCTTAGGTTACATTTAATTGACTGCAATCTTCTACTTGCATATCTAACATAGAGCACATACATATCAGTAATGGTCTGGGTAGAACATGGGATCCTGGTGAGAATCAGTCCTGCATGTTTGTTGATGCTGCTAAATGCTCTTTTGTGTACAGTTTTATGATCATATTTCTCACCTAAAGTCTGCCTTTGCTTTTGATACTGCTGTAGATGATGTTCACTGCTGCTATTCTACACATTAACAGGCACCTTTTTTAATGCATGGCTGATAAAGAGTCCTGGCAGGTGATTTGCCCGGTTCCAATTTGTACACTTGAAAAAGAAATGTGAAGTTAAGGTAGCACAGTCATGCACATGGCAAGTGCAAATGCAACTTTTGTTCTGAGTCTAGGAGGCGATTTGGAAAAGAATAAGAGGAAGAGCAACAGCAGCAACCAGTAGTACAGACATTTCTCTTTAGGCAAGCCTGCCTATTTGGAGCAAGATTTATATTCCAGATTGCTGCACATTTGCTTTTATATATGTTATCACTGGGATGTATTTTTGTGTACCTAAATGGAACTAACCCACCTTCTCCCCAAAGTCTACAGAAAAACAAAATTCTAGAGGCAATAATCTGAAAAAAATTCCAACATTAAAATATCTTGATCAGCTCTTGTAACTATTTGGGACATCTGGCTATGTACAGCCTGTTTGGTGCTGGAATCCATGCACTTTGTTTCCCAGTCAGACACCTTTCTGAAAAACATTCTCTAAACCACAGAGCATTCTTGCTTTCTCTCCTGTCTCTTTTCTCCAGATTGACCTAAAATCCATAGAAGGTGACAAGAAAAAGTTTTGCACAGAACACAGTACTAATAGAGCAGGCTGATAAACTTTGATCATCCATTTAAATAGAGCACCAAGGAACAAAGATATGGCTACTTCTCAAGACAAAGCAATTTTTCAAGAGTGAATTCCAAGCAGGTGGTAACTAAGCAACAGCTCACCTGTACAGGGACTTTGATCACTTGACAAAGCAGATCAGAAAAACACAAGGGAAAAGCCTATCAGAGAGAAAGATAAAAAATAGACCAAGAGATGCTGCAAAAAGTAGCCTGATGATTTGGAGAAGAGAGCAGCTGAAGAAAGGAGCTCATGAACATTTTAGTAACCATGCTTTATACTTTGAACAGCTTCTTTCACTTCAATACCTCTGTTGCTTCACCCAGTGTTGACAGAAATACTTGGGGCAGTGGAGAAGAACAGTGTCTCTTCCTAACTCTGGGCTTGAAAGACAACAATTTCCTGCCTTTGGCCCATGCTGGCACACATGTGGAGAGAGACCTCGGCCAGCGAGAAAGAAAAAGGTGGGTGTACAGAACTTCAGACAAGTTGCAGTGACAAATGGCAGCAAAGCTGGGGAGACAGTTGCTGAACCCTAGGGAGGACACTTTTCATGATGCAGTGACTAGGGGCACATACAGAGTTTACAGGTGTGGAACTGACTCAGGGATTAAGAAAATAGTTTATTAGGAGTTTGGATGTAGAAATTAATTAATTAATAGGAGATGAGAGGTATATGGAGAGAACAGAATCTATAACAGTCACTATCATGAACACTGGAGACATGCAATAAAGAAAAAAAACCAGGTGACAGGCCAAAAGACTAATATAATCATTTCAAATACTTTGTGATTCCATTGATGATAAAGTTCGATTTTACCTCTTGAGGCTGGCAATACTATAAGTATGTCTCATATTATTACTCCTCTATCTGCATATTGGAAAACTGTTCTGATGCTGGCTCCCATATGAATTAAAACAGAATTTACCCTCAAAGCAAGTTGAAAATTGGGCAGGAGGACAAGATTAGGGCCTGGATTTATAAGCATTTTTTCTGGGTGGAACCTGTACTGGCCTCACAGACAGGAAATGAAAAAGTTACAGTATCATGAGGTCAGTAGTCAGACTGGTAGTTCTTTTTGTGAGGAACCTTGCTATCTCTTCTAGCACTTAGCCGCTACACTCCTGAGGGAAAACAGAGAAGAACATTTTAATTAAAAATGAACATCCACAAAACTTTATAAGCCATTTTTGCAATTTCATTATTCCAGCTAAAGAAGAAAGGTACTAAAATATTATTAACATCCCTTAAATATTTATTAAGGGAGATTTAAATTAGCTGCCTCAGTCCAGCACTATTGGAATGATTCCATTTCTTTGGTATATCCAAGGTAAGGACTAAAATAATATTAGAATAACAGCAAGAGCATTGATTATGCAACTGAGCTTTAGAGGTTCTGATTAAGAGTATATTTTACTCAATAATTGGTAATTATTAAACTACAGAGTTTCTCCTTATTAAGTGCAGAGTCCACTCAAGATCCTGGGGATCCTTAACTGCTGCTTTTTCTCTGCAAGTTAAGAACTGCTGCAAATGACAATGATACAGCATAAAATGTCATATGTGTGGTGAGTACAATTAAAGATTTTCTCTCTGTATTTGTTTGAAGACTGACAGCTCAGCCAACAGGGCAGCCAGGTTTATGCAGCTTTCTGTAAGCTCATTGACAGTTTTCCCTGTGAAACTCTTCCTGGCTCTCTTCATCAGGTAAAATCCTTCTGAACCTTTGTCAGACAGCTCTTTCAAGAGCAAACAGGATGGGGAGTCCCACCATGAGCAGCTATGAAGTCTCATTAAAAAAAGTCTTCCACACTCTGTTGTCCTTGTTCTGTATTATAATGATGGTTTGCCATAAAGTGCAAAGAAATGTTATTCTAATGAACAGAGGAGAGCCACTGCTACACCAAGGCATGATTAATGAGCTGAAGTCATTCATGAAGTCATTTTACATGTCTGGCTGGTGACCTTTGAATTTGAAGAGTTTTATTGCATGTAAAGTATAATAGGAGAAATTATTTGGCTAGCATACAACATATGCATGGTTTAACAAAGGGATTTGGGATGGGTTACGGTCCAGGATAAAAGGAAATCCTGACAAAAAATGAGATTACTACTTCTCCCTCTCTCCTTTTTCATCCTCCTTTGATTCAAATGCAATTGAGGGCCAGTTCTGTGCTGTGAGCTCACCCATGGCTATGAGCACTTGCTCGTAAGCCAACATCTGACAGAATTCCCTTCCCTTGGCAAGACCAGGGGAACTAGAGAGCATAAAACATCTGACCCTATCTGGGTTGCTAGATGACACAGAAAAAGATTAAGAAAATCAAGATTTTTCTCTTTAGAGGACTAAACTCAGTTCATTAAGATAATTTCAGAGGGCCCGTGGCTTTGAGAGCCCCAGCCTGTGGCCCAGGGACCCATACTGTCAGAAGCAGCCAGCAACCCCTTTCCCTCATACAGGGTGGGGTCAGTAGGGGCTGAGGCTCAAACTGACAAATGACTCATATAGAAAGAACTGGAACTTACACTTTGTCCAGACACAGTTAGGACTGTCCCAGTTTCACAAGGATATCTGGAAACCATAACCCTCATAAGTCTACACAAAGCCAATAAAAGCACAAACCACTAAGCTTCTACTTGGCCACTTTCATATATGCCACACTGGGTCTGCTTTTGTGTGACTGAACAGAGGAGGAAATAGGGTTCAGGAGTCTTTGTTAGTGCTCCAGAAATCTTCCTGCCTGCCAATTCCTTCTTCTGGCCCTGCTTCTCAGCATGTCGAGTATACCTACTGGCTACAGAAAGCATAATGAGTTACAAAATATTTCCCACAGAGAGTCACATACCCTGGTGAGGCTCAAAAGCATTCCTGATTGACTGACTGAGGTGCCAGCCAGATAGGAACACCCCTTCTCTCACAGCAGAATGACAGGTCCAGCCACTAGTGCCGAGAAGACCTACAGTACTATTTACTGTACAGTTTTGAATATAAAGAAATGAACAAAGCTGATAGCATGCAGCATGTGAAGGACACAATAAGAAAGGATTGATTAGCAACTTTGTTCAAACTGTAATGATCAAAATGACAAATGATCAAAGGCAGCAAAGGACACTACATGTGGCTCTGCAAGAATTCATCTATTCTCTTATACACTGCTGCTTCCAGTGTGAGGTAGAAACAGAAATTCTACCTGCTCTGGCATCTGCAAGAAGGAAGGAGAGGACACAAGCTAAAAATACAGTTAACCTAGTTTAGAAGTAAAATACTGCCCTAATACTGTACGTGGAGAGGAACTAAGTGCCTTTCTTAGTGTTTTCCAACTCCTGTGTTCTCACTCATAAATAAAAAAGTTAACTGAACCTCAACCCTGTGTACTCAGCTGAGAATCATTCCTCCCCCCTCCTGCCATTCTCTGGTTAAGAGATTGCTTCTAAACTGTGTGAGCTTGCATTGGACAAAATGGTTTGGGCATGGAAATGAAAATTATTTGGCACTTTTCTCAGTCTCAAAACCAGGTAGAACAGTCAAATAACAGGAAGAGAAAGCAATAAAGAAAGTTTCTCCATCCTTTTTAGATTTTCACTTAGTATAGACTGACCAAGTTATAGTAATACTAGCTTTACTTTCTTTCACATCTTTTCTTGTGTGTAAATGGACAGAAAAGCGGAAATCCCATTTCTTTCCCTTTCCCTGCAAAAATAACAACAAATTCTTGCAATCAAATCCCTTTAAAGTTTTCCACCGACTTTTGTTCAACTTTGGGTTATAGAACTTCCTTTGAACTGATCACATTACTGCCACAGTACCATGAAGACTTTAAACTGCCATAAGACAGTATTACCACTAAAAGGAGCACTTTCTGTCCTCTACCCATACTGTCTTCCCTTCTTTTGTGCTGGAGTAAGTATTTGCAAGGCTAAGTGGAGAACCAGATCAGCAAACCTAACTATATCAAAACTAATTCAGTCTTATTTTGCCAGGTTAATTTTAAGCCAATCTGTCCCCCTTTGTTGTCCATTCTTGTGCCAGCATAAGCACATGAGGGAGGACAGGAATGAGCTACTGGCATGAAGCAGGTTGGTAACACTTACTTAAGCAGCAGAACTGGCTTAAATTGGCCTAAAGTGATGGCTAAACCATGGCCCCTGACACAGATGTAGCCACACCAGATATTCCATCATTAACCCAAGAAATTATTCCATTATAAGTTCTAGCAAGGGTGACCTCCTCATAGAGAAAACTTCAATTTTGATAAATCTGTATGTTCTGACAAGAAGTGCGACAGGGAACTTTTTCAAGAATCATCACTGGGAATTATTTTCAACACCTGACACACAGCTGTATACATGCTTTAGGCCACTTATGGTGCCAGAGAGCCTGGACTGCCCTGTGACAAAAATTAACAAATATACTTGTTCTCCAGAGAACCTCTCTGTATTTGCCAGGCTGTCTATCTCTCAGCAGACTGAACAATGATACAGTACAGTGAAGCAACATGATTAGTCCAAGGTGTTAGTATGACAGCTGGAGATTTTGAGAATTCACTTGTGGGACACTACACCAGGGATTATTTTTTTTCTTTCCATGGTATGGAATAGTATAGTTTAAATTGTCTAATGAGAGCAGCGGAAGAGCTAAGTGGGATTTGATATTTTGCTTAATGAGGTGTGCAGAAAATTGCTAATGGATTTAATCTGCATAAATTTCTTCTAGCATACATATTCCCAAGCACCCACACACATTCACTCTAAAACTCAATTGCTAATGATGAATTTCATTTGTTCCCACATCAGAATTAAGAATATTTAATTAATTGTAATGTATAGTTAATTGTCACATTCATAACTTAGATCTTGTCTATACAGAGGCTGAGTGGGGGGAAAACAGGTAACTCCTTGTTACAGCTATACCAAAGCAGTTCGCATGGCAAACACTGTAAGTGCAGGCACTTGAAGATGAGGCTTGCAACAATGGCATAAACCCTGCTGAGTAACCAAGGTATATATTTCCAAGTGAAGATGAATTTTATATATGTACAGCACCTTTTCCTCAGGACTACACACAACTATAATCAGAGCAGGTCACTGACAAACCCTTAGCAAATCTGGAAAAAAGCATTTAAGTGATTCATTAGTTACCAAGAAAGGGTCATTCTATGGCTAATTCACTGAATTTTCCATAGAACAGAGGGAAAGCAAGAAATAAATTCCTTGGCAAAGGAAATACATATAATGTATGAAGTAGTATTACATTAATTTTACTTCTGGGGTGGAAAAAGGAGAGGGAACATACCAGGAGGATAGTTCAGCTGTATAAGCACAAACCTATCCTTGGAATAGTGTGAAACTAGACATTTTTCTCTCATGTCTCTCAAGACTCTTGCTAGCAGCAATTAATAATGGATTTGTTTCTGAACCACAGCAAATCCTCCTGCCTCATGCAATTTTCCCATCATCCCAGTCAGTGAGCATCTCCTCTATAATGTCTCCTTTCACACAGACTGAGTACTTCCAAAACACAATTTACCTCTTAAGTATTGCATTACTATATGCATAAAATTAAATAACTTACTGTAGTATTTCTTCACCTTCATTGTGTTGCCAAGAGGTTTGTCATTAATTAAAATAACACTGGGTTTTGAAACTGTCCATTTCTCTGTGTAAAGAAGGAGTTGTGAACTAAATGGTTCAGATGTGGGCAAGTTTAGAGAAGTTACTTCAGGGATGAATCTAGCCCATTGTCAATGGGTTAAATCCTAATGTGTCTCTATAACTCCTTTTATCTTTAGTGAAAACCACTTTTTGGTTTTGATGGTAGTCAGCAAGCATATCTACTACACAATAATTAGCAAGGCATCTCTGGATTGTTTTTGAACCATATGATCTTTGAAAGTTGCAGTGGAAGGAAGAACAGAGAGAGGAAATTAAAACAAGTGTGCATCATTGAGCTGGTAGAGGCTTCAGGGAAGTCTGCCATGCTACTTGCCTTGCTCCTACCTCTGGATATCCTTGCAGGGTGAAGCCATAAGGACACAAGTACAAGAGAGAAAAGATAGGTAGAAAACAGACAAAACACAGCTAGAGACTCTTGAAACAGGTGAATATAGTTAAACATTTCAGAACAAAACATTTTGGGACCTGCTGAATGCAACCATTCGATGTAACTTAAAGACTTGTATTCATTAGCAACATATCAGTCCCAAATATCTTTTGGAGCTTAATGCTACCTGCATTCTAACTTTTACCTCTTCTTCCCTAGGAATTTATAAGTCAAATTTACTGAAATTTATTGTATAGATTGCTTTTCAAGGAAAATACCCCAGAAATGCATTATGATGACAAATAACTACACTAAATGTAATACCAGATCACAACATTTGTACCTGAGGCTTATTTCCTAAAAAACCTAGACAGACTATTAGTATTCCCATGATTCAGTACCATTCAATATATTTATTTACATTTAGCTTGTATAATCCAGCATGCCTAAGAAAATTATTTTGGATAGCAACCAAGAGAATAAGAACAGATTTAAGTGGCAATATTCTGTGTCCAGAAACAACTACATCTCAGCTGAAAATAAGCACTTCTTTCTGAGCTACCCATTATCTATTCAGGTGACTGAAATAACAAAGACCATCTGGCTACTTGCAAAAAAGGTTACAGTCATCACCTCTGTTGCCCCGGCCTTTGCAGGGAAGAGCATGAAGGTTTGATATTCCAGATATGTCAGGCTTGTGGGGCTGAACAGTTGCAGTCTTTCTACTATACATAGGCAGAGGACAGTTTATTTCTGTCTTTAACCAGAGTGTTTCAGGACTCAAGTTACTTGAATGCCCTTCATCAATGAAGTTATTCCATAATAAAGGAGGGCATGACTTTCAACTGAAATATGTATTCAGAGTGACTCCATGGACACTTATTTTGAAGGCATAAGGCACCTTCAAAGTTGGAGTCATGTGGAGAGAAGAGTTTCTTATTTTTACAGAAACTGGGTACATTCATACTGTACTTTGAATACAGACTGGCACCTAAATTCCAGACAAAATTAACCTCTGTGCTTGCATTGTGACAAGCTTCAGACAACTCTAGAGAGATGAGGTAAAAGTACATCCCCTTACCATAGACTCAACCATACCATACTTTGCAATGTAGGTGCACAAGCATACTATGCCTCATATTGTCATGATCACCAACCATATTTGATGTTCTTTCTGCAACATCAAATGTTTGACATTGGTGAGGCAGCCCTGGATCATTCCTGCAACAGCTTTAATATTACCCATCATCAGGGCATAGATATGGCGGCCCATGCCAACCTACAGACACCCCACAGGGAGTATATGGAGGAAAGTAGGCGAGAGAGTACAGTGAGCTTTAATCCATTCCCATCTTGGCCACAAAGGGAAAGTATATTGAGCCAAGGTAATGCCTGTATGAAGGATTAACAGGGCACTTTCTTGTTTGATGCTAGTATTAACACGGATATTGAAAACCACCTTGGGAAGGCCTTCTTTTTGGATTTAGAGCTCTAACAGTAAAACATACTTGCTTGTTCAAAGAAGTACAAGTTACCACCTGCCAATGCCAACTGAGTCCAGTCATACAGGCAGCAATATTTAGACATTGTGTGCTTTCTGCTTCAAAATAAGACATAAGAAAACATCTCAAAAACATGTGAAGACTCTTTGTTTTGTACCAGTTGAATGAGCTGTGCAAAAATTCTTTTGGAAATAAGTTCTATTATACCAGATTTCAGTATAAAGTGACAAAGAATTGAACATGCAAGCATTATCACTTTTATCCACAAACAAATCTGAATTAGATTACACAAGCAATGAAATTACTAGTGTGTTTTTATATATCCATAACTTCACTCCTTAATATGAGATGATCTTATCTCAGTAGAGTTTCCATGCACCTCCACAACAGAATCCTACAGACAGGTCTTAAAACTCCATAGGAAAAAAAAAAAAAAATGTTTGGTACTCTTTTTGCTGCTGGAATTTTAAAGAAATATTTTTCATTTTTGTGTTGCAATAAATAAATTAATAATTAATCTTAATTATCCTTAGTCCCCAAACACTGATATGAAATTTTTGACATTTACATGAGGGGTTTTTTGAAAAGGTGATACGAGTATATTGTTAGTTTACACTGATTCTTTAATCCATATATAAAATGTAAAAGTATTGCATGACATTTGTTCCCTGGTTTCCATAATGGTCCACTTTTAGCAAAACATTTACATGGGCTAATTTGGAGTAAACTACATAGCAGTTTTGACTCCTGTTGTAAAAGTAATTCCTTCTTATGTGTTGTTAATTACACTGTTGTTTAAGAGCACAAATTGTTTACAAGGCTTTTAAGATAAAGTTCCTAGAAATAATATTTGCAAAGACATTCTTTGTGGTGTGCAATATTTATAGGTTTTTTTCCATATAACAAGAGGGTAATGCAGATATAACAAATACATTCTAATTATGAGCAATATTTGTGAGGCTGCCAATTCCCACTGAAAACACAAGAATTAGATGACTACAAAACCTTAAAAACTCTTTATTCCAAGTCATTAAATTTAGCTAATTGGAAAAAGGACATAACTGATATGTGGCTGAAGGGATAGCGTGTAGATTTTTTTTAAATAATATTTAATACCTACAATGAACAGAATATAAAATGCCATTTTACAAGATTTAGAAGTTTAGCTGTAACAACCAGTTTTCACTGAATTAGAAGAGAACCCTCACAGGAATGTAAAATGGAAGGAATAGATGAGGACACACCTTGCTTATAATTTGAGAAAGCCACTGTCATGGTAAGTTATAGGGGAAAAAAGAAAACTGAGGTAATTTTTTTTAACCTAAGCTTCAGAATGAAGCCAATTAGGTCATAGCTAGCCACAACACAGTATATCAGTGTTAGACAATTTAGATATAAGTAGGTTAAGTGATTCCATATATTCAGCAGCTTCTCTACTGACCATTTACAGCCAAGATTATTTCCAGGTGCCTACACTGGAATAATTATATAGTTGCAACATAATTCATATCCAGAATGTCCAGAAAGGGTACATTGAAACACCTATCACACTTCTCATGAATAAGCAAACTGTTACATTTTGTAATGTTTAAGACCAAGTACTTGACCCAAATATTGACATAACACCAGGCCATGGTTGGGAACATGACAGGCCAAGTACATCAAACGCTTATTGAATTTCAGCATTGGCCTATCAGTTATGTCACACTGGGTTATGTCATTCAGATTTCATTGTATCACATCATGCCTGTCAAATTATAATGGTGCCTGACTGGCAAAAGGCAATCTAGTATGAAATTTGATTGTATCTTACCTGTTTGGGGGTTTTGAAAAGCACAGCAGATTATATGTCCTTTAAAGTATTGTAACTTTCACCACAGACTTCTTGTCAACTTGCTGTCCAACTGAAAAAAAATATTCACAAATGAATGCCACATGTCATGTAAATGTGCAATAAGTTGAGACAAGTCAAAATTATAAAGTCCAGGTAACAGATGAGCTGGCTAGGTATGTTTATAAGAGTGACTGAGTATCAAATGATGGTTGAAATAAGATACTGAATGTTGTCAGCTTTACAACTCAAGCATTACAACATATGGGAGAGGTATAACACGTTCCCTAAGTCACACTGCATAGCCACTGCAGCCATAGCATCATACAGCCACATCTATATATTCTAACGGTACTCTTTCATATTTAAGTTACCAACACAAATTTAAAAATGTGCCCCTGGCTAATCAGTTTATTTGTATTATTATGCATTAAACAGTAACACTAACACCAAAGTCTACAGGATAACTGCAACACTGGCTGAAATAGGACCCAACCCTGCCTTACTTCAGTCTTACTTTCAAGGTAGTTAAGCTGCAAGTCCTTTTACAGAGTTAAAATAAAAACTTTCAGAATGACTCTTATTAAACATAGAAGGAATAATTATTCTTTAAAAGTGTGTAAGGTACAGGCTACCATTAACACAGATTGAAATCAACTTGTGAGCTATTCTTGCACTGGCATGCTTCATATTGAGTTGCCTGGCCCTAAAGCTGGGGAAGCACCCAAACCACAAAAGATTTTCAGCTTCAAATTTTTTTGCCATCAAAAATGCAGGAAATTTTGGAATGAAAAAACTAGCGAGTTGAAAGATTCTTGGCAGCATCTGTTTCTCAGCCTCAGTAACTACTGAGGAATCTCCTTAAAAAAAAAAAAAAGAAAAAAGCATGCTGCCTCCCTCAGTGCCTTTATAACAGAGCAAACGCAGATCCAGTTGAGAGTCACAACCCACCTTCTCACACTATAGAACAGGGCCCCCATGTCAAATCATTCAGGAAAAACTTTCACTTCTTGTATTAGCAGTAATTGTTTTGAAATCCTAAAACTCTCAGTAGCTGGCACAGAGTAAGATCTCCGACAGCTACATCAGAAGTTACTAGAAGGTGACAGAAAGGAGAAAAATAGGTCAGATATAAGTAAGAAAAATGACAAGAGAGTTTAATCATGGAAAAGTAGGAAAAGCTGATTAACCAGTGTTGAGCTATTGTGATCATGGAACCATTTTGTCTAAAAAAAAGCCAAACAAATTTGTGACAATGAAGTAGCAGAACAGATTCATCACAGAACAGAGATGGAGATGTCTGGATTTGCTAGGTATGCTTTTTGAGTGATCTGAGAGAATTTACAAAGATATGAATCTGGAAATTTCAATATCACTCTCTAATTGTCATTTTCACAAGCATTTGCCAATCGCATATAGTGGTTTGAACCCTAGAAACAAATACTAATGCAATGCTTCACATTTTTATTATGCATGTTCTTTGTTTGAAAAGAGAAAGGGGCTGCTTGTTCCAATCTCACACACAGACATGTACACACATTTTATATGTCACCAAGTAAACCTCTGGGTTCTCAGTAAAATAAAATTCATCACTGGAAGCAAAGAAAATTGGTGAACACGTTCTAAATAGCATCCACATCATGGTGGAAAGTGTTGCTGTCTCTCAAGATCAGCAAATAATTAAAGTCTTTCAAATGAAAAGCATCTTAAAAACACTAGAAGAGAAAGCATTTTCCTTGTAAGTGAACACCTATTATGCAAGATGTCGTTAAAACAATCAGATTAGTTCTTATCCTTCTATTGGCCAAAAATGTTTAAAACAGAACAGCAATGTAACCTAGTCGCACCCTAAATTTGTTCAAGTAATACCATAGTTTAATTTCTTTTTATAAAAAAATTACTTTTCTGTGTTTTATTTCATTTGTAGCTGTTATACCATTACATAAGACAAAACACATGGTTCCAAAGTTATCTAATTGTCACTGAGAAATAAGGTTCTTTTGTTTAGAAATGGCTTTGCCATGACTTTGCTACTCCTCCATTGGAAAACAGAAAAATATAGAGTAGATTTACTCATGAGCTGAAAATAAATGCTTGAAAAAAAAAATTAAATGGCGAGTGTTGTCCAGTTTGGCACCCAAAATATTTTTCACCTTTTCTAGTAGGCTGTCCTTGTCACACTATAATGAAGAAAATGAAAGACATCCCTTTTTCTGTCTTTAAATATCTTGCTGCTAGGAATATTTTCCCACTGTTTCCAGCACTGAATAGTATTTTAAGTTACAGAGAGAGCAAATGAAGAAGCCTACTTTAAGAATAAATTATTACTCAATAGGAGTAAACGTGGCTGATTCTGATAAAGAAAAATTAAAATAATTTTTAAGTATCAGTGTGAATTAGAGATAATCTTATTTTCAAATTAAGTCTCTTACTACCTCTAAATACCTTATTAAACACTGATGCATAACACTTGTTCTTCCTTCTTAAACTCAGACATTATTTCATTTACAAGCAATATTTTAAATGCATTTATTTAATACAATGCTTACCCCTGTACTATGAATTGCTTTTATTTGTCATGAATTCTAATGCTCATTTTCTATTCTGTTTTGAAATATCCAGCCACTCTTGGCTTTCTTTTCTCTCAGGCTTTGATATATTGGAATCATTTTCCCAGGCAGCAATCAGTGCCGATAAAAGAGTTTGAAAAGCAATTCACAAATAGATAGCATATTTATGTGTAAGAGAACTAGTACTTATTTCCACTGTGTATCAAAACAAACACAGGAATACTGCTTCTCATTGAAGCGAATTCATACAGCGCGGAAGGCATACATTGGATTTCAAAAATGGTACCCATTTACAACACTTAGGGGTTTATTTTACCTCTGGAAATAAAGTTCTATATGCACAACTGACAGCAAAACATCATCTTCAATCACAGAAGTACATATCGATGTTGACTGCTGAACAATCTTCTGCTCTGCAGTGGGCTGATCTTAGCTAAGGGCCAAGCTCCACACAGCAGCTTGCTCATTCCATCAGCAGGGTGGGGGAGAGAAAATTAAATAACTAAAATTAATTCATTATAGTTAATGAAAATGCCTAATTAAATTAAAATAACCCATTAAAATAGATTCAGGCGTCAAGAAGCAAAGACAAACATTCAACCACCGCCTTTCCTCCCGGCTCTCCCAAGCTCAGCTTCACTCCTTCACCCCAACACCTCCACCTCAGCCCCGAGCAGTGCCAGGCGGGACGGGCTGTGGGCAGCACAGCCATTCCTCCCAGCCAAGCCTTCCCTCTCACGCTTTTCCCCTGCTCAAAGGACAGGCCCTCTCCAGGGGTTCCCATCAGGAAATACCATCTGTATGGATGTGGTGCCCTCAGTGGGCTTCACCCGATATCTGCTCTACTATGGAGCACCTCTACCTCTGTGGTGTTCCCTCTGCTTTTGCT
>NW_009259593.1:428690-445941 GCF_000687185.1 Egretta garzetta
AGCATTTTCTGCCCTCTCAAATATGTTTCCTCAGAGGCACCACCAACTTCGCTGAGGAACTCAGCTGCGTCCAGTGGCTGGAGCCCTGCAGAACCAGCTGTGGCTGGCAGGAGGAAGGCCTGCCCCTCCTCAGAGGCCCCCTGCAGCAACACCCAGGACCCACCCCTGCAGCATAGGTGTGACATTCAACAGTTTTCTATCAGGCAATCATCTCCCAGTTACATATACCATCACAGCGGCATCAGCCAAGACTCCCAAGACACCCCACAGCATCACTGCTTCCCTTCACAAAAAACAAACAAAAAACTGCACACACCACAACCCAAAACACCCCACCAAAAATGCAAATCAAAGTCACATTTAGCTTTGTCTCAGTACTATTAATTAATTGTGGAAAGAACATTTGTACCCTTGTGCACCTGTGTTATGTATTCCAGCACCATTTCACATGCACTGTAAACCAATTTGTCTTATGTACTTCCTTCCAAACTAACAGATGAAAACAGTAAAACATTCAATTACAGAATTGTGCTGGTTTTTTCCACAAAACTTCTGGAACATGTATGATGGACAGCAGACTACTAGTCAGAGTAAGAAGATGGGCAAAATAAGCATATAGGACAAAATCTTCAACAGCAGTAAAGTCTGTCTGACCCTCACCATGATCCCCCCATGTACTGGAACCATGCTGGAGTGTATGTTGCAAATATATTACCGAAAGATGTCCAAAGGTAAAATAAAATCACCTCAGGCAAGAGCAGCAAAGCAGACTGGCTGCCTGGCTCTGAAACATGCTCTTGCCATTTGCAGTGCCTGTTTGGTAGGCAACACAGTCAGCATCCTGGCAAGATCAGAGACCTGCTGTGCCACAGTGGCTTCCCGGGGCAGAGGAAAGCATTTAGAGTAATGAAAGGACAGCTTACGCAAGAGAGGCATCTGAGCCACAGCAATGACTTTGGATTCACACTGAATCTGTCATTCTTTATTTCTGTTGCTTTGTCCCTGCCACTTTCATTTGGGTACACTTCCATTTGTATTAATGATTGGAGACCTAAATGCTACTGGTATTGACAAGCAATAGTAACTGTTCTTTAATTAGAGTCTTGTACTATAAACATGTCTATACTGACACATCATTTCAGAGGTACACATTTCTGGTGACATTTTAGACCGGCAAATAGCAGCAGAACATTCCTGTCAAATAAGTCATCCAATTTTCCCCTGTTCTCACTGATGGCAAACTTAAAGTCTTTCCAGTCACTTCACCAGGAAGATATGAGTCAACATTGCAAGGGGATGAACATCTGTTCTCTGCTCTGCTTCCTTTAAATTAAAAATAAAGTGTGTGCAAATTATGTAGAACCAGCAAACTTCAAGAAAGTTACTAGTGCAATCATAAACTGAGCCTCAATGCTCCCAAGTTTTAGGTTAATTCTGTATATGTGCCTCCCAGCAGAGACATTTCACATGCTGGCCAGTTTGGGAGATGAGGTCAACATTCCTAAGAGCCAGGTAAATGCCAGTGGAACCTTTCATAGGCACGTCAGACTGGAACACACACCAATAGCAATCACACTTATAAACCTCACTCAATTACAGGCTTTTCAGCTCAGGATGAAAAACATGCCTGCCCTAAAGAAATGCATTTAGGCTTTCTCATTTCTGAGTGGTGAAAGAATGATGTCAGCCATCCATTATTGATCTCCTCAGGAAAGAAAGCGTAAAACAAAACAGCTCTGAAGATACTAATACAACAGGGTTGTGCTGATTTGCTACCTTCATTTAACAATATCTTCACTTTAGAAAAAGTTCATTAATGAGTGCTCTTAATTGAGCATTAATTGAATAGCTATTACTATTTCTTTTTAATGTACGTACCATCTTTAGGCCACCAGTCATTAAAAGATAAATGCCTTACATGAAATACTGCACAGTTAATATTAAATCTTTTTCCTCCCAACAACTGAATAAAAATGTATAGCATATCTGTTACAGGGAGGAAGCTAGCACATTCAACACCAATAAGCTATTTGCAGATCTTCATCACGCTTAAGAGATTGCCTAAATCAGGTTTGAGAAATCTTAAGTATTTAAAAAAAAAAAAATCATTCTCTGAACTTCTTGCATTACCAATAAGCTATTTGAAGATCTTCATCATGCTTAAAAGATTGCCTAAATCAGATTTGAGAAATCTTAAGTATTTAAAAAAAAAAAATCATTCTCTGAACTTCTTGCATCTGCATAGCATTCCTATTCTTCACACAAATATTCCTTTCCAAAAATCATAGTAATTTTCAAACCGTACTATGAAAACATTCAGGCTATTTTGGAAAAAAACCCTGTAATACCTCTTCAACTTTCTATACAGAACAAGTGATATGAGATGGTAGAGACATGTACCCCTTCTGCAGCCTCCTGGGACACAAAAACTGTACATCACAAGACAACTATGCACTACATGAGACATTAAAATATTTCTAGCAAATCACTAATACAGCTTTCTTGCCCAGTTGTAGAGAAAATTGTATAAGTGTTATCACACCACACTTACCTGAAATCCTCCCCTCACTGTCCTTCCAGCTTTTAGTTAATTTTTGCTTCTGTTAAATAAAAGGTATTGCTCATCCCAGAAGGTACTGCATATCAGAAAATTATTTAACATTTTTCTACCAATTACTAACACCTTCTAAATCTCTTCACAAATTTTGTACAGCAATTTCAAATCTTCTAGATGAACGTGCTATATTCATAGAAGATTACTAGCCTGCTTCCTTCCAAACTTCTTTAAGTACCTCAGTTTTAAACTGCTGATTCGTCTTTTTGATGGGCTTCACTTGCAAATCGTAAGAACAAATGAACACCACCTGTGACAATACTGGATCCTTCTGGTGGTTTGGGTGTGTTCATCAGGCATTTACTTAACAAACTGCAGGCTGGGTTTTGGGGGCAGGGTTGACATAAATGTTGTCCACCTTTGCTAAACTATGAGATTCAGAACATTAGTCACTTTTTTTTTTTTTCTTTCTTCTTCCCCCCCTCTTCTTTTCTTCTCCCCTTTTTGAAGAGGTAAACTTTATTGCCACGTATGGGGTATTTGGGGTTAGACTTAACAATGATTACTGGCAACAATATCTTTTTTCAAGGGAATTGACTACCAGTGTGCTTGTAAAATTTATTAAGTAAGGGTAAGGTCAACATAGCACATTCTTCCGATAGAGATTTTTGGAATACGTCAGCGAAAGAGAACAGAAAATCAAATTACTGTTTATGCACAAGTAGCAAAATATGTACACTGGCAACATTTTAACTGAATTCTAAAAGACTGTCCTTTCCAATACATACTTAATTTTTTTCGTGGCAAATTTGCTACAAAATTGTATACTGTGTTTGTCTCAGAGTTAGGTAATTATGGGTTGGTTTTTTTAACCCTTATCTGGACATTGAAAGAAAAATAAAGGGAAAAAACTTTCTACCAAGGAAGATACAATCTAGTCATACTAGCTGTTAAATAACTCACATTTTTAATAGAATATTTTTCAGCAGCATGAAAGGAATAATATTTTGCAAGAGAGTCATACCACAGAAAGACTACGAGAAAATGTTGAGAGATGTTTAAAAAAAAAGAGGTATCTAGAACATGTAGTTAATTATATTAACTGGAAGCTAGCTGGTGCCTATCAACAAAATCAGACACAAGTACTTCCGCCTGAGGAAAGGGAGATTTTACCTTAAAAAGTCAGGATGGGGGAAGGAATCTCATTTCTGAAAACCTTCCTATCTCTGAGCAGATTAGATAACACCTGGATATTAAAGATGACAATTTTAAAGAATCAGCCTCTAGCACAGGAGGATCACTGAAAGTTCCCGTTATTCAGTGACCAAGGACTTTATTTATGTTACTGTATGGATGGAGTGAGAGGAGTGGCTTTCTGCTGTAATTCAGAGGTAGGGAGATCTATAGTTTGACCATTGTGGCCAAGACAACACAAGACAACATTTCTGCTGCTATAAGAGCAGCTACTTTGTTAACCTAGGGTGACCCAAGGATTGGCCCTGGTAGCTGAAGCAGCTGCCATGGCTCTCTTTGCCAAAGGTACTTTTGAGGATTGCAGGTATGGCTTGGCTCGCTTAAGTCCCCTAAGCTGGGCAACACTGAACTGAGCTCTGATTATGTGCACCAAAATGTAGAATTTGTGGAGAGATGCATTGTCTGGAAAACTTGGTTCATGTCAGAAGAACAAGTACTACTGAAGATAGAAGCCTCTACAAGGGAGCCAAGTTATTCCAGCACACAAAATGCATTTTGGGAATAATAAGACTGTGCGCGTGGCCAAAAGACTCTTTCCTTTGATCAGCCCATGATGTTGGTCCAAACCTCTTAGATTTTCAAGCAACCACATCATTGGTGCATTCTTCTGTGTTGCCCACAAGGCTGGGAGGGCTCCCCTTCTTCCAATCCATTTATAAAATTCTCCTTTGCTGTCACATGAATGAGAATCTTGATGATACTGAGACTAGCTTGTATTTGCATTTTAGCTATTGCCTCCCTGCAAATGCAAAAAGTGACTGCACGCATGATCATATGCAGATGTAAACACCCAATTTGCATGTGTACATTTGACATTGTACTCATGCAAATCAGGATCAAACCAGAAATACCCTTTTGAAAGCATAAGGGGAAAAAATTCAATAAATAAGAAAAATTGAGAAAATTAGGGAATCTGAACTCATATTTTTCTTTCTCTTTTTTTCAAAAAATCTCTGCCTTAGAAGACATGAAATGAAGTGTCCTTTCTGACATATTAAATAATCTTGAAAATAGAATTATTAAGTAAACCTTTGAAAATAAAACTTATTTACTAAATTTTGACTGAATGGGCCATCAACAAGCCCAGCAATGAAATACAGCAAAATGATGCATTTACTAACAACATTGTAATCGCATGCTTAAAATTCTCTGGCTAGTAAAATCATCTGCTTCCTACCATCTGGCCTTCATGAAAAGAAATAAAGGAGCATGTTAAAGACTGTGATTTACAATTTCAGCCACAACCAAGAGTTTACACACAATAAAGTTTAGAATTCATATAATTAAGCCTTTCTATAGTCTTAATTAAAGGGAGGAACTGGTGCAGTCAAGTATCTGTCATTTGCCACAGAAATGAAGGAATCAAACACACACACGTGTATTGTGGTTAAAACACAAGGAGAAAGCAGAAATATGTCTCCATTTAAGCTGTCCCTGACACTGGAACTAGTGCAGCAAAGCCACTCTTGCATTTGTAGGAATTTGCTGTTAAAAGTTTCTCTGGCATGAGCAGGTCTTTGTGGATTAAGAATATTAAAATGTCCAAAAATATTTTACTAATGTAAAGGCATCAAAAACTCTCCAAGCCTGAATAATTCCTCCCTGGGAACCTGAGCTCTGATTAAGTGTCAATGAGTCTAAAGGATGAAAGCAATTACTGCCTTTCTTTGCTTTCCACTAAATATCAAAACAGAAACTTCATAGGAATGTTTGTTGTATTGGGTGTCTGTTACAGTGCTGAATATTTCAAAAGGCTTTCTGGACATGAAATAGGTAAGTTTGAAACCAAAAGGGAAACTCAACAATCTTCCGACTAAAAAAAAAAAAACCACCACAAAAACCCACCTCACTAAAACCCCTCCTTGTTATAATCTGCCGTATCTATTTTTCTATTTTCAGTTCTGCAGCAGGCCATAAGGAAACACTCAAAGGATCTCCTTAAATTTATCTTCTGGGAAATCAGCACTCCCAGACAAAAATGATTACTAAAGATTACCAAAGAAATCCTCTGGATTAGCAAGAAACAGGACATCATGCTCTTTATAACAGAGGTAAAGCACTGTTTGTAAAGTCCCCAGCATAGAAAGGACCAGTTCAGGACCACAGCTCCTAAGTGCTACTGCAGTCAAGTAAGAGAAAAGCTGGTCAAATCACACCTTGTATCACCTGTATTGACACAACTGATTTCTTATTTCCAGTCTCTTAGGAAGACAGCTTTACAGCTCTTTTCCTCATTTTTTACCAGAATTTCTATTTCTCACAACCAGTCTTTTTCTTTCAACTACTTTAGCTCCTTGCTCTGAAGAGAAATCTATAAATTCCATTTCAGACAAAATCTTTTCCCAACTGTTATCCTCCAGCATTATTCTCACATTCTGTTCTCATACACACAAATACCTTCTCTGACCCCTCTCTCTCTTCCCTCAATAAATAAATAAATAAATAACCAAGCCTCCAGCTTCCCCAGTGTCCCTTCCTTGGTCACTGGTAACCAGGGAAACCAGATACTATGGTAACTCAGGGATGACAAATCACACACTCAGTATTCCTTAAACTCCATACTATATGGAAAGTCCTCATCCTTTTCTTCTCTAGGCAATGAAGTAGCAACAGAAATAGTGGCAGCAAATCCCCATCTTCAGTCTTTTGGACTATGTAAATCTATATTTTCGGTATGCTTCCCCTCCAGTTTTCCAAGTCCCCTACTATTTTTAGAGCCATTTCATGTTCAATTCAGTTTGTTATAAATTAGACCTGAGTGCTCTCAAAGGTCTAATTGCAATTTGTAATTTTTTTTCTTTTTTTTTTATGTCTGAAGTTATTCCAATTCAAAGTACATAGATGCTCTTTTTTGACTGGAGGGGAAAAAAACCCTCTCCAAACCCCACCTGATTATTTTCTGAGCCTCAAAGCTATCAAAGTCCAATACCTTAGTCAAGATTTATGTCTCAAGGGTGAGTCTATGTGGAGTCTCTGATGTCTAATAAAATATTAGTTTTGTTGTTTTCCCTGAGACTGTTCTTTCTCTCTTTCCAATATCTAACACTTGTTTTCATGAAAAGTGAAGGTACCTAATCTCAGAGACTTCTACCCTGCGTCAAATTTGTTTAAAATTGGTCAACAAGTTCAAATGTATTAAGGAGGTACATGTCAAGAATCAAGTCACAAGGATGCCATTTTTTAGGGAACTGTCTTTAAAAAAAAATCAGAACTAACAATTTCTAGATTATTAGTGTTCCAGAAATAGTTACTCGTTCTTGAGACAAAAAAAAAGGACAAGAGCCTTCTGTAATTTTATAATAAATATTATAGCATAGTTGTTCTTGTCCTAGGTCCATTTACAAAACTTGTGTTAATATTAGCAAGAGTAAATATGCATCAGCCATATGTTTTACACATCACAGAAAGTATACTTTTAAATTCTACTGTTGTAGTATTCTGTGGAAATATATATGTGGTTGTTTGACCCTGGCTGGATGCCAGGGGCCCACCAAAACTGCTCTATCACTCCCCTCCATCAGACTTCTCACAGAAGCCACCCCTGTATCCCCCACACTACCAAGACCTTGCTACGCACACCTAATAAAATATGCCATTGATACAGTGAGCTCAGTGGAAATGGTGGATGAATAACTTAGAAAGCAGACAGTAAACACCTAGAAGATATTCTCTTGCTCTGTGGGATACATGTTCTGTCCAACTTAGAGTTGAGAAAAATGATGGAAAGCTCCGTTTTAGAGTATGAGCATGGGGTCCTTTTTTTCCTTGGTCATATACTTAGTGTCTCTGTTTCCTGGAAGATTTCACCTTGGCTGTAGATCATTTGCTGGATCACTCAGATCCTCTGGTCACTCTAGAAAAATTAGTATTAACCTGGATAATCTGAAGTCACAATACAGTCTAAAAATAAGAGATAAACAATTTAATTTTAAAAGATCATGTTTGGTTTCAAGTCATTGTCTCCAGAAGTTGTCTCTAACAGGCAGTAGATCTGAGATAATGCTATGTAAATAAAGTTCTAATGGCAAAACATACTGCTGAATTTTAGTCACCGTGTCTGGCATCCTACCTTCACCTAACCCACTGGATGGACAGAGCACAACCCAGTATGTAAATCACAGTATTTCAACACCCACAGAAATCTGAGGTTTATTCAGCACAGCACTTTTTACATCTATACTCATGAAACATGCTTGATGCCCATGAAGAAATGCTTCCCACGAAGAAATAGGATTGTCATTAAATTGAGCTTCAATTATAAAACAATTTTAGGTTTGGCCCAATATTTCAGAGTTATGTAGGCACTGGTTTTAAGTAATTAGCATAAAAAAGTTGTTAAACAACCAGTTTGTCTGTGGTTCTTTGTGTTGAATGTGTGCCCACTTATCTTACACTTACAAGTTTACCACTTTTCAGGCACTGAAACTAAACATTAAAAAAAAAAAAAAAAAAGGCAGTGATCAAGGTAGAAACTGAAATTCTTGGAAGTTCAGAGGCCATTGGGGATTTGTAAGAAAACAAAATAAAACCCCAAAAATTAAACAAAAAAACCCAAACCAAAACCAAACCAACCAACCAAAAAAACCCAAACCGCCACACAACCTTGCCCTCTAGCCAGTTTCCCAACATAATTCTGGCTTAGGGGGGTGAAAAACCCTATTTAGAAATGAATGATTTGAAATTTTTATTATTAATTTAATCTCTGTGGATTGCCTTCAAAGGTCAGGCTTCAAGCTGGAATCAGTTTTTAATAGTCATTCAATTCTGTTGTGTGTGCTCCACATGGTCTATTGTATAGGCAAAAGCCTGGTCTCCATGATCCCAATTCACTCTGTTCAAGAGAATACCCCTACAATGAAGCTGCTGTTCAGGTGCCAGTCAGCCTAGTCTTGGAGTCTGAATTCAAAGAAAATTTATTCCAGTAGGCTGAAGAAAGAGACCGCTATCTGGCCCTCAGCTTCTCATACCTCCGCTTCAGTTTCCATCTTTGCAAAATAGGACTAAAAATGCTTACCATCTAAGTGAGAAACTTCTGTGCAATTTTATTATTTGATTTGCTGTTTAACATCACAGATAAAAAAGGAGTTGTAACACTTGCCATACAAAGGAGCAAATAGTAAATTTCACAGCAATAGCTCCCTGTTGAAGTCTACAATGGTTCAGTAGGCTAGCTATTGTCTTAGTAACAACTGAAAAAGAGGTTACTAAGAAAATAATCAGTTAAGCTAAAAATCTTATATTGGTATCTCCTGCTCTTATTAACCATAATGAGATAGTCAGTATCCAAGCACTCCAGAATCACTGCATGATATATATCCCTTACATCCTTTTGCCAGACAATAACTCTGTCTTCTGTGGGTGCTGTAAAGTGAGCTGCTGCTCCATTTGAGACACCAAGCATCTGATTTTAGGAGTTCTGAGCATGTAAAAAATTCACTTGAAGCCACTGGCATAATCTAAGAAAAACCCCAAAACACCGAACTTCCTGTGTCACATATTTGGTAGCCCAGAACCAAAGGAACTAAAATCAGAAATGCCTTTGCATAACTTGAGCTTCCTCATTTCCAACAAGAAGTACATCACCTTCAGTGAATTATTCTCTTCTGAAGGTTTTGGAACAGGTCACACATTTCTTCCTTTTTTTCCCTACTTAGATTGCTGTATATAACATCCTAAACTGAGTATTTATCTTCCTTTGTAGATCACTATATGTATTCAACAGTCTTAAAAAACGATTAAAATAAATAGGGTATGTCGAATAACAAGCAGTAGATTCAAGAACAGGACCAGTTTTTGTTACAGATTTTCAACAATTTTTAGGAAAACAGATGGGCAGTTAAAGCAGATAAGCCAATGTACACTTGTCTGTCCTCTCAATAAATCTAATATATATAAAAACCCAATACTGATTCTTAAATAATTACAGCAAACAGATCTTAGACTGCAGAATAAGTAAAGTATCTGACATAGAAGAATGGGTATTGGCAATTTTGTCTGATTCACAAAGGTAAAAAAAAAAAAGCCTGGAGCCATACAAGACATCAGCAACTATTGATAAAGTTAGCAACTCTTGATAAGTTAAAAGAAGTCATTAGGAAATTATCACCCTTGTTACTGACTGCTTCCCTTGGCAAGGCAGTCCAACAGTTTAAGAAGAAACGTGAATAACCCTAGTACTTATCCCCTCTTCCTCCCTCCTTTTTGTTGGACTTCCTTTGAAGTGATTCAGATAAGGGAAACTGGTTCCCTAGACACAGGTGACATTAAAAATGATAGTCACATTGAGGAAACGGACACACTCTATCAAACTACCTCAGGAGCCACTCATTGTGACAATAGTAAACAATGCATAGGCTGAGGGACACAAATTCACAGTGAGTCAGGACTGTCCCTTTGAAAAATTCAGGCATGTGTCAAAGCACTATTTCAGTTCTCAAAACAGGACTTCAGCAATACTGAAACATCCAGAGATCTCTGTTGAGAAAAGCTATTAAATGCTGACTCCCTTTGGAGAATGGGAAATATTTAAAGCAAAAATGTAAGCTTCCATAACTGCAATTCAGTTTTTATGCTGTGAGTATGTAAGTGGAAGTGAATATACAAATATACATGTGTTTTCTAACACATTGTCCTGTTTAGTGAAAGTGTCCAATGTTATTTTACTAGTTTCACATGACTGAATTAAAAAAAAAACAACCAAACATCTTTCTGTGACATATGTTTGTAAAGACACTACTTGGCATTGTTTTCCCAGCTACTCACATGAAATAGATTCCTGGCATCCACAAGTAGAGGGAAACTCCATAATTTTTAATGTCAACAGGTAATTCAGAAATACAGGATACTTTATTTGGTGCAGTTTATAAATTTTAGCAGTTTGCAATATTTTAGAGCAAGACTTCAAAGAGCTATGGAAGGAATGATGATGCCACCTTTCATTATTTTTATGATCAAGCTAGTGTGCTGTAAGATACATTGCTGAATTTATTTCATAATCAATTTACAAAGGAGCACATTATTACAAACACAGCAGTCTATCTTACTAATCCTTTATTCAGTGACTGAAAGATTTAGATCACTAATGAAAGTACAAGTGCCTGTGAAGGACTATTCAAAATCATGCATATTGCTTATAAAAATGCGACTTGTTATTTTCAGATTATATTGACAGTGCTCACTTTTTGAAAAGCCCAAATAAGATCAATTAGCCATGAATGAATATGGCCCCTTTAGACATATACCAAGTTAAAAAGATCATCATAGTGAGAGAGGAGAGAGAAAACAAATCTGTGTCTTCTGCATCTGAAGTAAAAATGATTGTCACCACTACAAAAAAGGCCTATTATTGTCTGTCCTGCTAACCAGAAACCTAGGACAAAAGGTCCAACAAACCTAAGGACTCAAAATTCAGGAATAAGTTTGTCTTTCAGGACCAGGATTTTGTGTCCAGTGCATTACAGAGACTGGGCCAAATGCAAATTTGGATTACTCGCAGAATAGTTATACTTATGCAAGGGCTATTGGTCTTTGCCTATTTGCTTGCTGCACTTGAACAATTTCTGTGCAAGAGGTTATGCTTCAAGCCACAGTTAAAACTTAAATTAATACTACAGAAGAAGCCCTGACATAAGCCACATTCAATGCACCAAGAAGTTCACATGACAACAATCATTACATCTGGTTCAAAGAATGGATTCTGAGCAGCTACAAAGATGTAGGTGTGGTTCTCTGTAGCAAAAAATGAGTAGTGTACCAGGTCTATGTGCTATGGTTTGCAACAGTCAGTAAAACTGATTAACCTGCCCCCCAAATAAAAAAAAAAAAAAAAGGTATTTTCAAAACAATCTTACACAAATGAGATTCTTTTTCAAAAGAAAAAAAATAGAAAGGACCAAACTCTGCTCTTTTTACACCGACGCATAAGAAGAGAATACATCATAAAATATATGCTATGTGTTGTTAAGATACTAAAGTATTCTGTAGCATATACAGGATTTCAGTTGGAAAAAGAGAAGGCTTTTATTTTCAGTGACTTCATCAAAATCTTTATCTGCCTTAATGGGAATGGCTCTTTGAAATAGCCGCTACCTGTAGTGAATTGGCACATGATGAATATAGATGGGAAAACTGCATGATCTCATTCAACTTCACAGACAGTTGAACAAGTTCTCCTACCTGCTTAGAACAGTGGCAGAGTACGGATCCATTGGACATAATTTACCTCCCCACGGAACATAATTTCTTTCCAATTGCTTCCTGTAAACACTAAGAAAAAACAGGTTCAGCATTTATCCCTCTGGCCTACTTTCCATTCAACATGAATGTGCTTTAAAAACAGTAGAAGTCTTATGTTGCATTAGATGTTAGTATGAAAAGGAATACTACCCTTTTCTTACATGTCCCTATCTCCAGTTTTATTCAAGAAATGAATGATACATCTAAAAATAGCCTCTCTACGCAGAACTTCACAATTATGGAAATATTCTGTTGGGTGCAATTGGCTAACTGGGAAATATGCCAAAAATCTGTTTTTCACAAACTTACCTGGGATTGAAGAAAACAATCTTTTGACATCCTTTCTGTCTTTCAGTCCTGATTTTTTGGGGGATCCTAGGTTGAAAATTTCCCACAAATCTGAGTCATATTCAGTACTGTACTCTTGTGCATATATTTACATTAAGGAACAACTTTCACAGAATTTAGAAAAGAAAGTTTATGTAAAGTGAAGTTTAGGTCAAATAATCTTCTATACTTATTTTGCCATTGTTGCACATATTTATTTTGAATAAAGGTTCTCTCCTTCATAACTCCTTTCTCTTCCTGCTTGATATTTGGCAAAGTTACAAAGCTGCAAATGAAGAAGGAACTTTTTTTTTTAAATAATAAAACCAGAATTATTTAATATGAGAGATCATTCACAAAGACCCTGGAATCCAACACAAATTACGTGCTTCATTTTTATTCTGAGAGAACCACTTTCCACTGCAATTAAGAAAGAAGCATTTCTTCCACTGAGACTAATGGCAGTATAAGGGTAAAAAAACAGCATTTCACAGGGTGACAATTAAGAGTTAAATATTATCACAGCTTCTGCGATTTAGAGGTCTGTCCACTAAAAACTGACCTGAGAACAGAAACAGATTTTATAAGGACACTGGACTTCCTCACATAATTTCCTGTAACAGATCAGATGAACTCAAAGAGGGGGAAAACTGTGATTCAAATAGTGCATCAGAGGAACAACACAACCTGCAGTTTATCTTAGGCAAGTGCAGGTTTTGTACAATCCTTGTGCAGGCGGTTTTCTAAAGGCAAAGTTTATTCCAAGATGTGCATATGCTAAGTTTTAATTTAGATGATTTGTTTCTGAATTCCAAGCACTGAGGATTAATGCCACAACTATGCTTCAAATTTTAAAAGCATAACAAAATGGCAAGGTGTCTCTATTAAAAACATGCACATTTCCAGCTCCACGGGTAGAATTCAAAAGCTGTTTGATGCATGAAAGATGTCCATTAGAAATGAAAACTATAAAATTATTCACAGAAGACAGCAAACCAGGAAATATTATCCTAGAGTTCTACAATTAAAGGAAAAGCAAGAGTCCATCAGACTGTTAGGTAGTTATTTAATGGACTTTTCTTGATGTTATCTGATTATCTGAGGATAGCAAGAAGATCAGAAGAACGTTTACTTCTTCACAAATTCCTTTCTAATTTCAGGGTAAGATTTAAGAATACTTTTTTGCCAATAAGCAACCTAATGTCTTACAAACTTCACTGATTAACAAAAGCAAGACTTGCTAAAGGAGATCTGACCTCCCACTTGCTTATTTGATGGACAGTTCTGTGACACCTGAATAAAAGACAGAATCTCCTTTTCTTTGGTTCTAAGAACATTTCTAAATGCACATAAAAGGGCGCAGCCACAGCCTTTGGCAGATTAGGTATGCTCTGCTTGTCAGTACCATTGGCAAGGTTTAACAGTGATCAGAAGGTGAGATGCCAATGTCAGTACTCTCTACCGAGTCTAATAGAGAGAAATTCAGAAATTGCTGTGCAAAAGGGCATCTCAGTAAAGGTATGGGTTTTTTTTTAATGAACTATTCAACATAAAACTTAAAAGCAGAAAATGAATATGGAAAAAGAGTCTGCTCATGAGCTGCTACATGTACAGATTGGGAAATAAGGGGAAAGACCCATGGCCTCCAGGATCATTCCTTGCTCAGCCAGTCAAGATGACTTATTACACCTGCATATAGCAGAGGAGCAAACCAGAAAGTAAAATTGCTTCATTGATTTTGTTCTAGTGTATGTAAATAACCTTATTGTGAGATCTGCCCTTTCAAAGAGAAAAAAAAAGTTTTGTTCAGTTTGCCAGTTGATTTTTTTTTTTTAAACCTGATTTTCATATTTTGCTACTTCCCCACTGAGGACTCAGCGAAAAGTAGCAAGATTAACAGGAATTATATTTACTTTGTAATCTATTATATGGATTATTTCAAATAGCTTTTAAACTTCCTTGATATATTGCCTTGTTTCACTCCAACATGGTGATTTAGGAAAAGAAATTCTGTTGAGAGATTTCAAGCACTTTAGATATTTCTATTTTACACTTCTACTTGTCAGAACTGTTAATAAAGACTTTATTTTTCTGTGTATATTTTAAGTAAACAAAGCTCTAACCTCTTACATGTCATATGTGTCTCAATTATAAAAAATATTGTTTTGATAGTAAAATAAATCTATACACCAATAATTTGAGGGAAGGAAGCACAATCTATAAACCTATCTATAAATCTATCAGTCTCAGGGCAGTTCATTTTTAAGCCAAAATCAGTCAGTGTTTGTGAATGGCTGAGAATATACATGTGGACAGTCACTTGAGGGCAGAAGCAATAACCAGCCTGTCAGTCATCTTAACAAGCTTAAACAAATATTGATTTTGTGTGTAGATGCATACAGTATAATAGGCACACATTTAGAAATGTTAATAAAAGTGTGATCTATTGCACTTTCCTCGCTAAATACAAAGTGCTAAAAATAATCTAAATAATTCTAAGAAAATTGTTTGCTTGGCAAATCCTTCTGCAAGAGATCTGGAAATAAATCAAGGGTTCCTTGATGTGACATGGCATATTTGAACTAACAAATCAAATAGAAACACCAGCTACAATTCAAATATTTACAACTCAGTCTCATTAGAGACAAGAAAGGCAAATTAGATAAAAATAAAATCTTAGGTCATCTTTCAAAACAGACTGAAAAGTTAAAAAAGGAGCACATTCTCAGTGCTCATGAGTAAGTGACAGACTTCATATGAAATACATTATTTTGCGACATTCTTCATATATACAGCTAGTCAAAGTAGTGTTTATTATTTTCTGTGACTTTCAAAATAATCTTCCCAAAGCATTCCAGTCTCCTCTAATAATCAAATTATCTTTACATCCTGAATAAGCAGCCTACAAAAAAAAACCTAGGTGGAATGCTGAGCTCCTGCACATTATAAATAATGACAACATTCAAGGACTGTGAATCACTAGTTCTGATCTCTACAACTTAAATATAGTTTAAACGTTAGACAAGATTGGTATCTCATATCTTGTCACAATCCCAATGTAATCAGTGTTCTACTGTTGTCTTTGCAAACTTTTTTTGTTCTAAAATGGAGTTTGATTTTGTAAAGTTTTATTCCCAGAAGTGAAATCAGCTTTTGAAAATGGTAATCCAGATCAACTGATACTAATACAATTATACTTATCATTTGAACAGGTATCTTCAAGATTAGGCTGTAAATATGCTGTAAGATTTACCTAAATTAACAAGGAGATTAACTTGAATTACAGGCAAGGGGCCAAGTTCTGTTCTAAATTGAACCCATAAATATTCTACAGGCTTCAGAAAAAACTAGGTGGGTAAATAACATAGAAATTGAAATATACTACAAAGCAGACTCAACAAAAAAATAAGTAAGATTATACTGTCATGCTATTGTAAAATAACCCATTAATCTGTTGTGAAAGAAAATGAACAAGTATGTATCAATATCTCTGACTTTTTCAGACCAACAACTTTTATACATGCATTCTTGAATTTTATATTTCATTGCTTGTATTTCAAATATTTGAGTGAGAGAGCTCATTTTTTTTAAATGGAAGTACAAGTAAAATATACGTAGATTAAAAGTTATGATAAATAAAACATAACTAAAAAACCCAGCAAAAATGCAAAGCCTTTTCCTCCATAGCAAAATTCAGAAAACTGAATTACAAGTAACACTAAAAATTACTATCTAAAAATTCATAACCAAATCTGTTATTAAGAGTAGTCTGCATCTCTAGTCCCTACTGCTATGAAACTAAAGAGTTTTTCATGCAGCATGCTGGACATACTTTTTCCTTAAACAACATTTACCATATTGCCTCTCTCCAGGCAACAAAGTAGCTAATGTAAGTGGATGAACATCATATTTACTGTAGACTAGCAAGGACTTACTCAGAAGCAGAAGTCCGTCACTCATAAAAATGTACTAAATGAGTATCTGAACAATAAGAAAATACCTAAATATACCTAAATAGTGATGAAATTAATAACCCTCACATGAGACCTAAATTCTTGAACCAAACTAGTGAGGACAACAACGATACAAGTACCTAAAGTATGTTCTGAGATCACTGACCAGGACAAGCATGTGCTCTTCACTTATACTTCAAAATAGTGTTGTCATTTTCTTGGAATGTTTCATGCAAGGTGACAATTTCAAGCACAGTAATTTGAGAATTAAACCCAGTCAGAAAAACCTGGCCAGTTAATAACAACCCAAAAGCACTCTGTTCTTTATGGGGGAGCAATTTGAGATAAATGAGATATATAAATATTTAACGTAAATCCTTAGTTTTGCATAAATAAATGTAGCTCTTGGCCATGTACAGAAACCTGTTCTTCCATTGCTGAGACCAGGTATTTTTACTCTTGTTTAAAATGGGAGTAAGAAGGGTTTTGGAATACTCTGCAGCCATGATAGTAGTGGGAGATTCCCATCTGAAGGGAACAGAGGGACCAATATGCCGGGCAGACCCTGCTCTTAGGGAGGTCTGCTGCCTCCCAGGAGCCCAGGTTAGAGACATCACTAGGAAACTTCCTAGCCTGGTCCGATCCTCGGACTACTATCCCTTGCTGCTCTTCCATGTGGGAGCTGATGAAGTTGCAGCAAGTAGCCCGAGTTGTGATCAAAAAAGAATTCAAAGCCTTGAGGCGGTTAGTGAAGGAATCTGTAGCGCAGGTCATTTTTTCCTCGCTCCTTCCAGTGGTGGGCAGAGACACTGGGCAATACAGGCGGACTCAATCTATTAACACGTGGCTTCACGACTGGTGTCGCCGCCACAACTTTGGGTTCTTTGACTATGGGATGGTCTACATGGTACTGGGCTTGCTGGCATCG
>NW_009259593.1:455313-460052 GCF_000687185.1 Egretta garzetta
CGAATTGGCCTCAGGATCAGAGGATGGGCATTGACACTATGTTTGTTTTACTGGTATAGATGTATCCAGTCTTCTTAATTTTCTAATTAAATTGGTCAGTCCTGGTTCCTTCCACAGCAAAACCTCTGTCTTGCTCACTTGTTGCAAGATTCTTCACACCTTTAACAGGCAGCTTGAATCTGTAATGAATTCACTGCTGCACCTGCTTTGGTAGAATGAGAATAAATTTAGACCTAGTTATTAACCCATAAGCTATCCAGACAATTTTTGCAAACCCTTTTCCATTATTATTATTATTATTATTATTATTATTATTATTATTATTATGGTAAACAACCAGCATTAATGCTAAGATTTGTATCACCACCAATCTGAATGTACCACAAACAACTATGCACCTCAATGTTTTCGAAAACTTATTTTGCACCCAAACAGGTTTGTCACCAATGTTCTAAAGAAAAATGTTAGACAGCAAATGACAGAGAACGATGCTCAAGAAATGGAAAGTCATCACATGAAAGTCCAAGGCCTGTTTCCACCATTGTCTGGCAAGTACAGTAACAAGGAATATTACAATGAGACCTCCAGTCTCATCTCTCTCTCCCCCCTACACCAAATTTTTCCAATTTTTCAATAGTGCTAACTCAGAGAAGTCTATGTGGTAATCAATTTCGTATTCCCTCTCTCCTTTCTGCTTTTTTCCTCTGGTGGAGATACGCAGCATGAAAACAGAAAACTGGAACAGATGAGGAAAGGCACTCCAAATTCTAAATATCCTCCATATTCTTGTAGTCACAGGAAAGAAAGAAGAAAAAGTTAAAACCAAGTTTTTATAAGTATTTTTTCACAGAAATGAAAAAATGTTTTTAATCAATCAAAATAAACAAGTCAATTCAAAATTTTCCTGTTTAAAGTAAATACTGAAGAGCTTTTTCAGAATTTTGACAACCTCAATACCATCTGGTCCCTGAAGTCAGAAGTAACTGTGTTTATTCTGGCTTAATTACAATACTCTAGATTTCTGATGTAATTATGTTTCAGCTAACAAACTAGAAGCACAACCCTCTCACACAATAACCTAGTCAGCTTGTTCCTTACAGTGTCAGAGGAAGGAATTTCAGAGAAGCACAGTCATAACAATAAAACATCCCAATGTAAGCTTTCACAGTTATAAGAGCTAGAATGATCTTTACACATGCATTCCAGCATGAAGAATAACACAGAAGAACAGTTTAAAACAACATTTTGTTTTCAGAAAAAGTATCCTTACATAGGTTAAGGGAATCCCAACATTAAGAAACCAGAGATATACTCACATATATGAGAAAAAATCACAAAAGCATATGTAATTCTCTATTTATTATATAGTTTGGGGATTATGCTATGTACTCTAATTTGCCATATGCTGTTTGATAGAACCAATTTCAAAATGTCCATGTAAAGACATACGAAATCATGTTCAAGCCTACAAAAAAAACCTTGCTGCAAGGGGGTCTATAAAATATTACACTTACACAGACAAAATAATTCTGATTTTCTGTCCTTAAAATTTGTTTCTTCCGTCATAAATATTATCTGATTAAGCAAAGTGAAAAAGGAAAATCTTAAGAACTGTACAATAACATCATTTTCCATTTTGCATGCAAAAAAGCTAAGTAGTAAGGGAGTAAATAATTAAGTATCATGCAAAAAAAAAGTAGAATTATGTTGAAAATGCATTAGAGTTAACTCAGCTATATATTCTTCTCCCAGGGATGTTATGTTTAACTCCTGTGGAGTAGGGTCCCAGATCAAATACTTGGGGGAAAAAAAATTAACAATCTATCAAACAGAGGGTTTATTATGATAAGCATCACATCATCAAATTCTGCAAACAGAACTCAAAAACTCATGAGAATTTCACATGGAGAACCTGAAGCCCAGCATGACTAACAGGCGGAACAGGCATCCATGTGCAGAAGGCTCTTCTCATAAGAGACTGCACCGATCCTTCTATCGTTAGAAGAAAGTTTCCGATGCCCTGTGCATTAGGCAGTGCAAGCTGTCTGGCCAATACCTCCTGTATTTCAGTAGCAGATGAAGCAATCTTTGTATATACAGCACATATATGCAAATATTGTACAAAGATACACATCTATCTTTAAGGATAAAAAGAACTATAGACATGTATTATATATAAAGAAAAACAGTATATCTCCCTTACACCAGATACAGTAGAATTAAGTAAATTTCATAAATAGTAGATCCTGGTTTAAATATTCAGAAATAAACACATCTGCTGAAAAGGATACATACTACTTATTTCCTTGGTTGAAATCTAGCAGCATAGCAGATTTCTACTGCACATTATTATGGCAGTCAAAATCATTGCTAAATCGCAGTGGTAAGCTTACTGTATAAAACAGAGTATGCTACAGTCACATTCAGAGGCACTATTTCTCCTAAAAGATACCTCTTGGAAAAAAGTACTGAGACACTGTGACGAAATCAGATTTTTTTTCCTGTGACAACCTTCAGTTTCTTTGTTTCTTTGAATATTGTTACTGCTACTGTTTGTAAGAGTCTCTAAATCTCAGTTTAACTGCTGTTATTGATTCTTAAGATCTGAAATACAGGTCTAACAGAGTTTTTGCCAGCTCCTTAAGTGTCTTTTATATAAAACATTAAGGACATTGATATATTTGTTTTCTCTTTTGGAGAAGTACAGATAACTCTATCATTCTATACATCACCTTCATTGATTGGTTTATTTCTAAAGATATGTGACAATTTACCTGCAGGACACTTGTTCCTAACTCATTAAGAGCGATCAGTAAACCCTGTGGTGTTCATTAAAAAGAATCTGCTGTACACAGCAGCAAAAAAAAATATTTCCTTCAACAACGGTTCAGCCACTGTAAGGTGGCTGTAAGGTCAAAGAAATAGATAACAAATACATTGAATGTAATCTCTACTGTATCTTCTTATTCTGAGTGCATCCTGGAGGCATAAGGGTTTGATTCATGCATGTTGTTTAGATTCACTCTGACCCTCTTGCCTAGTTTTTAATAATATTTATTTTGTGGGAGCTCATAAATTCTGAAATTTAGAAGAGAAGATTTCTGGTGAAGTAATGAGCCAAAATATGACAAAACATCAATCAAAGAAGCTTGTGACTTCTGACCCTTTCTGGGCTTGGTTTTATGACTTTCATATCTTTGAAGTTATGAAAAGGAGACAAGATATGACAGGTGCTGTGCTTGGAGAAACCACTTAGTCAATTTAATTCCAGCCACCTGTGAGTAACACCACAGAACTACTTCAGCAAATTTGAAAGTGTTCAGCTCCCTATCTTTCTTTCACAGTGGTAACACGTAAACAACGCAATAGCTCGGGGGTGTATTTGGCTAACGTTCTTTCAGCCCATTGAGGAGGTAAAGGATTTAAGTAAAAATACAACAACATTACATTTCAACGGTGCAATGTATCAAACAAAATCAAAGAGAGCATTCAGAAGATCAGGAAATCTATAAATGCAATGCAAAATGCAGTGGTGCAAAGTCTTAAAATAGTACTATAGCTAGTTACTTCTGTATGATAGGTGAACTGAAAGAAAATGAATCCTTTTATACATCGTAGGTCAGATCCTCATGTAGGGCATTTTGGCAAAATTAGAACTGTTAACTCCCTGATAGATGTTCTAGAAGAGGGATACAGAGGGAAAGTGATGGTTATTTTCAGCTTTTTGAGCTTGTGAGGCTTGAGTGCCAAGAAATTACACCTTCTCAGGGCTTTTTATGACAGCCTGGATAGTTGAGCCACACAAAGAGCAAATTTCTAATTTTAATCACATGACTTAAATTTTATCAAGCAGGAGATTTTGGATTTGTCTTTGAACAGGCCATATGGAATCTTTCTGAAGTCAGTTGAAGATGCTTCAATTTTCAGCAGAAACTTAACCAGTGCCTTCGGGAAATAAGATTGTCATATTGTTCTTTTGAGGGAGGCTGGGGCAAGGGGTACGGGAGAAGGTTTGGAGAAGAGTTGTTTGTGTGCAGAAACAAAGTTACTTGAGTTACAAATAAGTAGTAAGAAAAGAGGGAAAGGCAACTGTGGCAGCCTGCTTGAAGGTTAAACTGTTGCTGTAGGAGCAGCATCCTTCTGCAGTTTCATGTATAAACTGATAGACCAAATTACATAGAAATACAAGTGTAGGCACTGGTGTTTTAATACTTTTTTCACATTTAAAATTCTCATACTTAATACAGAAAAGATAACATTAAAATTCTACATATTTCAGAAACCAGAGTTCTGAAAGTTTGTGGTACATCAGGTGAGGGTAAAGCCAGAAGGCAGGAAAACGGAGGAGGAAAGTAAGTGTGTGTCTTTTTGTGCCAATTTTCTCTCCTGCCTGAGGCTGCCACTTTGGTAATAACCTGAGTTTCTAACACCTTATATTACACAGGAGGCTCAAGACTCTGAAAAGTTATGTACAATAAAAATCTGAGAAACGTGTGGTAACAGTAAGAGTAAGGGTATCTGTTAAATCCTTAGGCACAGCTCTGTTAAATCTAGGCTTTCTGGTAGGAATAAGTTAGTTGGAATGCTATAATTCAGAGGCAGACAAATGACATCTGTTGGGTTGTTTTGGTTTGGGTTTTTGTTTTGTTTTTGTTTTTGGTTTTTTTTTTTTCTGGTTTTTGTTTTATACTGTACCTTTTTCTGCTAGGTCACAAAAACACAATCGGGGGATGAATACA
>NW_009259593.1:462455-482096 GCF_000687185.1 Egretta garzetta
AGTTGTGGAGGAAACAAGTCCTGACCTGTGAGAGACAAGCATTTGGCACATCGACCCACATTTTAACTCCCTCAAGAGATGAGAAGTTTTCAAGCCTTCATGAAAGATTTTCTCAGCTTTGTTAAAATCAAACATAGAATGGAGATAAATAGGCAGCATCTTAGGAATTTGGGTGTTACGAAATAGCATTTATATTTCTTCTTCTACATAATTGTCACAGGGCCAGTCTCCCATAGAACTCAGTAAAATATAAAACATTCTCTGGAGCTTCAGTCATGTGTCAGTACTGATTTTTATTTTTTTTAAATTTTTTTTTAAGGCACTGTACAAACCCAGAACAAAAGACAGTACCTCTGCATTTACTTAGCTCACTGACAAATCTATTAACATGGTGGATGCTCTGCTTGCATGAGACATCAGAGGTCTTTTACGCTTAATGGGTAGAATCTTTTCTCTTTCTGATACTGAGCTTCCTGGAGGAAGCAGAGAAAAGATCAAAGCACAATCAGAATGAGATGGGGAGCAAGACCCAGGAGTTCTAATCCATTTATATCATCCTGTCTTTCAGTATTGTGAGCAAATCCCCCTAAAATGAATGCAGCCCATAGTGAAAGTTAATTCTGAACTGTGAGATTACAAAGTTGGACCATGGGAGCGTCATATACAGGATAACAAGAGGATGGGTGTCAAGCCTGCTCCTTTCTGAACAATGGACAAAAGGAAGGAACACACACACACCAAAAAAAAAACAACCACCAACCCAAAACCCAAACCCCAAACACAAAACCCAACACATCCTGCCACAAATGACCTTGGGACAGGAAACCTTGCTCCATAGTGCTACTCTAAATATACACTCTGGGAAAAGATAATTCTCCTGAGCACTTCACCTAATATTTCACAAAGCATAAATTTGGGTAATAGAAGAAAAGGAATACAAAACTACAATTAGTCACTTTCCAGTAAGATATACCTGTGTAATGTATATGGCAAATTATGCAATATTTGTCATTACCTCACTGCATTTGAGCTTGTTTCATTTCCATATTTAACCCTGATTTTCTATATGGATATTTTATATGTTTATTTACTTACAGACATAAGTAGACATAATAATATACAGGTTATTTGTTGCCAGTGATTATGTACCTTCTAACACAGAATATGGTGGTGGTTAACAGAGGAAATTATTCCATTATGAAAACCACAGTGCAATTCTGTAAGCCCATGGAGAACACTAATATTTCAAATGTTGATTCCTTGAGTCATGATTATATAGTGAATAACCTTCTCTTTCACACTCTAAGCAACTTGAAAGGTCAATATGTTTTTCTGTAGTGCCTTAAACATTCATCTTCAATGTTTTGATAGTTCCTCAGTCCACAAACATTGATCTCCAACAGCTCTAAGTGCAAAAGCTAACATGGTTCAGAATCTACTTACTTACACACAATCATAATGCTGAAAACTACCAAAAAATTCCAATCCTTGTTTCCTGTAGTAATTTCATAATTGTGAAAGTCTTGTAAACTTTTCAGCCATACAGAGTAGTTTGCTGAACTAGAAAATACAGTCCTCTACCCATCCCCACCACAAAAAGACACAAGATATTTGCACTTAAATAAAAATTCCCCTCAAAATTGCTAGCAAAATTAAAATGGATTTACTAAAACTAAGTAACTCCACTCCTTTAGTTCCCAATTTGGAATAAGCATTCAGTTTGTGTCCAATACAACTTCATTACGGGCAGTAGAATTTTTTTTTTTACTTCAAAGGCAGTTGAACCTGGCCATAAGGACTAGATCACTCTCAGCCTTATTAAAAATGTGGAGATTGGAGATTCACAGAAAGGATTTACCTTTCCTCTGTTGACAATCCTACAAGCAGCAATGAAGAGAAATACGCACTATGCTCTTATCTAAGTTATTATAGAAATCCTGTCTCCAAAGGGATTGGGATATGATTAGTCCAATAAGAGCAATGCAAAACCCATACATTCAAATGCTTAATCTCACTAAAAGAACTGTTGTCATTACCCTATTCAAATTTATCTAAAACCCCTATTTTATTGTATGTTGCTCAGAGAACAACAACACTCCCAAGTTAGGAACCCCACGGCACGCAGTTAGATTATTCATGCAGAAGGTGCTGAAACAGTTGAAATACTTCAAGATGTCTCCTGAAAACCAAGTTAAGAACTAGTATGAGATCTCAGCAAACCAGAAACCATTTAGCAGCATATACTGAAAATTTACTTTTGCTTTTGCACCAACATCAACATGTGGGTGTCATAATCATGGGTTATTTATGAGGCACTTTTAGAAACACAGGTTCTAAACCTGCATGTAGAATGCAGCAGGAAAATTCTAGGCAAGAGGCAATATTATGGATTTTAATAATTCCAGACACAAGCATAGATTCGGTATGGGGTCCATACAGTGCTTTCATACACAATTGTGTGTGAATTATATAGTTGAGAAGAGGTAAAATTTTGGCCCTGTAGGTAGAAATTCAGTGATGCTATGAGACTGAATTGGTCTAGCTAAATCACAGAACTTTCACATTGCAGCCTGATGCAGGATAAAAACGGTGATTCTTGTCCTCTGTGCACAGTCACAGGTAAAGCTGAAGGCAACTACCCATACATAATAAATTAAAAAAAAAAGGCTATTTTTTTTTCCCACCTGAAATGTTAAAAAAGGGGGAGATGAACAGAGGCAGGGAGAGAACATGAATACTGTAGAGGTCAAGCACTAGAACGTTAAGGAAGAATTGATAATGATCATTTTGAAACATTCCAATGCCAAGTTTTTTCCCTTCTCAAGGTATTTGAGTTGAGTACACAAGGATACAGAGCTTGTGCTTAGGCATCTATATTTTCTTCTAGGTCAAATTAAGCTAATGTAATAAAGTAATGGAAAACCACTGATGGATCTTGGCTGAAGACATGGATGTCAAACTTTCTTTAGATAACAGAAACACTGCTTGACAGAGAAAGGTATTTGTTAGTGACTTTCCATCTACTACAAAGCACCTTGAGTTGTCTTGGCACAGTGACTTGCCATATGGAGTGATGTGTGACCTGTGTTAATTTTGCTCCTATCAAGACATTTTGTTAAATTTCCACAGAGATGTTGTGGTGGAAATTATTGGCTACATATAAATTTGCAGCCTTTTTAGGACATTTAGAACTGATCATAATTCCACATCAAACTCCCAAGAATTCTTTACCATTATGAGTCTCTAATATCTTTGTGGTAATAACAATAATATTGCTTAATTTCCCAGTAATGAGTCAGTTAACTAAGTTTCCCTTCTAAGGTTTTTTTTCCTAATGGAAAATATTTGAATATTCAGTTGCAATTGTTATATTAAGACTTAGCAACAGTAAATGTCTTTGATGAAGACTGTTCCCCTACACTTGAGGCAACAACTGTTCTTGAAGCAACAACTATTCTAAAGGAAAGATTTGATCAGCCCGTGTTTGATCTCTATAATGGACAAAGTTGTTTCGCTTACTGTTTTGAGTGTTTCCTCTTTTGTCTTCCTGTAGACCATAAGTATCTTTCCTCTGAATGCAAATCCACCTGTTTATACTGAATAACATTGGTCATTCTTTACAGCCCTTTAACTACTTTGCTTCCATTTCCTCCATTTTCTTAATGTCTTCTCTGCAAAACCATAATCTTCTGTTTATCCCTGCTATTATTCTAGTCACCCTCTTATATAATCTGAAGTGGTACAGCCACCACTCTAGTTGCAGCAGTCTTCTCATCTGCAGCTCCTAAGTCCATGAGCTTTTCTACATCATTCTGTCTAACTGTCTACTTCTATTGCAGTGATTACCAAAGTGTGAATTGCAACACTAGCAAATGGTGTGTTAAAACAGCAATGCTACTTCTTCTTTAGAGAAAACAAACAGTAGCTCTTTGGGCAATGATTATTGGTCTAGCAGCTGAATGCCTTTTTTTTTTTTTTTTTTTTTTTTTTTTGAAAACATGCACTTCCCAGCACAGGAGTGGAAGATGCAGTTGGCACCACCGAGAAAACACAACACAGTTTTCTTTCTGAAATGGCAGTAGCCTCATAACTACGTAAACCTTATTGCATTTAGATTGTTTATCCTTTCACTAAGGTAAGTGAAATTTGGTATATTTCTCGCACAAGCAACACTAAATAGCAAAATTCTACCAGCCTCTGTTTTGCAGATCAAAAAGCATAGGGAGATATTCTATCAAGTTATCAACATGCCAGTTGACAGCTGATGAATTTCAGATAATCACAGATCATTTCATGTATATGACTATATCAGTTCCACAACAGATCAATAATTTCTAGTTTATTTGATTCAGTACTTGTTACTTTAGAAGTACGTGTAAAGTACATGTTGCTTTAATTACTTTATTTGAAATATACTGTGCATTTTCACTAGTCTCTACTTTCCAGTTAGTCCAAATACCTCTTTTTATCAAGAATATCTTTATGAAATAATTTTTAGCAGTACTATTATCATAAGCCTTATTATTCAAAAAATTATTTTTAAAGACTTATAGATATATAGCTAAAGTGAGTAAGAAAAAAAAGAATGCATATATTACAGCAGTTTCTAAATAAATATAAAGTATTTGGGCTGCATCCTGATCTGTTATTTGCCATAGTGCAAGTCCAGGGTCAAAATTTGATCCAGCAGAAAAAAAAAAAAATGAAGTGAGATGCTTGAGTATGACTATAACAATTTTCTTTTTGACAGGCTTTGTATTAATTCTTTTTCTATTCCACTGGGGTGACTATAGGAATATTAAGGGAATTATTTGAAGATGAGTTTCATCTGGTCTGAAGCATCCTCATTAGTATTGATGATGTGCAAGTTGTAGAGAGACCATTTCGACTTTAAAAAGCTCAGCTAAAATATGCAAGGCTGAGGCACAGAAAAAGTTGAGATAAAGCTTTTGCTCACATAAATTGTAATAGCAGTGAAGTCAGCAGAACTGTAGTCATCATTTCCAACCATTTTTATATGTTAGCTAATCCCATTTGTTTTGAAAGCATGTCCCATATGACACTATCTTATCTGTCACTGAGTCGGTACATGTTTATAGGTACAGTGATATAAGGAATATGCCCAACTGCAGAGTAAGGAGGAAGCTGGAGAAGAAGGGGATTTATACTGCTTGAAGCTCTCCACACACAATAACAACATGCATCTAGCATGTTTAAGCATCTACCAGGAAAATTCTGGTAAATCCAGAATAATAAAAAATATTTTGTTTATCTAGGCAATCTGTGAGAAACAATGCCACACATTCAAACAATCTTAAAACAGTAGCTCACATACCATTCCCTTCCCCCACCTTATCTGAAGTATTTTGATCTACAGAAATACTCATAAAAGCGCCAGTATTTTTTTTTCCCAGAGCAATGTAACTTTATCCAACACCCCAGGTTGCTATCAGAAGTCTACTTTAGCAATACTCCTGTGTACAGTGTTTATTACTTTTAAGAAAGAAACAGAACTAAGGCTACAGAAACTGAAACATTTTACACATTGTGATTATATAAACTAATAAAGATTCTCCTCCCAGACCTAGGATCCTCAAAGTCAATAGTTTCTGAAAATAAATTGTTTCTCGCTTTCCATATTAAAAAAATTAACAATCAATAGAGAGGTCAAAATTTTTTCTTCACTAGATGTAATAATCACAGCTTCATGTGTCTTTGCAGTGTCACTTGAATTTAAATCACGGAGTCATGGACACAGGTGACATGCATGATTACATGTATTTGCTACAGATAACTTCATTTCCTTTTCCTCCTAAGGTTTATTATTTGCCATTATGGCACCCCATTTTAAATAAGGCTCTGATCCAGCACAGCACTCATATCCTTATCCTACATCTAGGATTTAAAGTGCAGTAGTGGATATATTTAAAATGTACTGCCTTTATGTGATTTATATTTGTGCGTATTACTGAATCATAAGGGCTATTAAGTCTTCAGAGCAGGAATCATCTCTGGTGATACATCTGGTAAATGTATCACATTTATTCAGTAGATACACAGTCCTAAATGAGGTTTCAGTTATACTGAAAACAACAATATAATAATTGATAACAACAATTCTTTTCTAGCTTTATATTTATGCAATAAATAAAATATGCAGCAGTTGCTGAACATGAGTTCATTTTCTGTAATCTTTCAGGTTTTGTACTATCAGAATTAAAAAGAGGAAACCCCTTACGTTATTATAACAGAACAGGGACTCTAATTAGCTCAATAATTACTATCCTTTAAGGCTTCTTAATTTAAGTGCAATCCTGAAGAAAAAGGAATTGGAAGGAAGAATAGCCTGACTTTATCTTTTCATCTCTTTCTACTTCCATCCAAACTTTTTGAAGAAATTTCATGTTTTCCTGTGGTAAGTGTAATGAATTCTTTTCTATCCTTTCCCATCTTCTCTCCATTTCTGCACAGTTAGATTAATACTGTTATGAATGGAGTAGAAATGTTTTGTAGCTCCCTCTGGAACTTAAATAGCAAAAATTGGATGACTTGGCAAAGCTCGTTAGCACTCAGCAGCTTGACCAAAATCTACCTCAGGATAAACAAGAAAATAATGTGAAACAAGTATTAGGAGAACGGACTGTCTTGCATAGGATTGGGCTGTCCTCAATATCCACTGCTTGCTTGAATACACTTCAAAAGAATATCATTCACTAACCAAAATGTCAATGCTATTTATTCAATGCAGCAAGTTAACCCACTGCAGTTTTCCACTTTTCAAGTGATGATGATTTCAAATCCTAAAAAAAACCACCACCCAAAAACAAAACCAAGAAAACCACCAAACAAAAAAACCCACAGACAAAGCTATTAAAAATTAGAATTTTATCAAAATTTACCAAACCACTCCTAACTGCATAGTTAGTGCCAATACTTCCTGAACAGCAGAGAGAAAGCCACAGGTCCCACTGCATAATAACTATTAGGAAATGTTGGGTTCTCAGCAGTGGTGATGGTAGGATACCTACTGACTACAGTACAAAGAACTTATAAATAGTGATTGTTGTGTGTAATGGGAGGCCACTGTAATATTTCATGGGATCATCGATCTTTAATGTGTAGTTAATATCCCTTTTAGCTACAAAGACAACAGATAACCAGAGAGGGAAAGTAATAGTATGAGCTACATGAGGTTACCTAAGCCACATTCATACTATGTTGGTTTTTCAACTGGACAGGTTTGAGCTCACAGCATCTGGCTGCTGTCAGTATCTCATCAATTGCAGCAAAATTACCTGTTGGAATAAATGGATGAAATTACAACCAAATGACCACCAAAACTGTTTCCTAGCACTACTGACAAAGTACAATTGTAGAATGAACTCTGAAATTTTTATGAAAAATTATGTATTCATGCTAGAAAACTTTTCTTCCTGCAGTATGTTGCTATCCATAAGCTTTGGTAAGAGTCTGTGGGAAATATTTGACAGGGAGAAATGCAATTATCTATTGGCCACATTAATATTATTTTCTATTCCCCAAAGAGTAGGAATACACTGAAAAAACACCATATGAAGTCTTGAGTTGCTATTGGACCTGCTTAAACATGAATTTCAAGGTACATTACAAACATTGCAAAGGTAACAGAGAAAGCCAGAAGTTATATGGGTTTTCTGAACACATACATGAAGCCTATAACTGAACAGAAATTGTATTGACTAATTCTCCCCTCTAAGTATATAAAAAAAAAGGCATGTAGTAACAAAAGTTTCAAAACCCTATACAATTCCTAGAAATGAATGATTTCTAAAACTGGTCATTGCCTCTATAAAACAAAATATAGCTACTAAAATATTAGTTTACTATTGGATTAATTACCAGTTTGTCTTCTGGACTTGTTAAGAGAACTTTTGTTGAAGATGCCACTAGCATTTAAAGTGTTTATTCCAATAAATAAAACTAACCACAACTATGAAACATCAATATTCAGATGGACCAAAATAAAACTAATGTTTGGAAAAAGGACTTTAAAAAAAGTCAAGAAACAAACAGCTGCAATTAGTCTTCCAGCTTTAGATTATTAATAACAAGGCAGCTGCCAATGGGCCTTTTATGCTGAGACTTAAGTCATCACCCAACTTGTAGTTTTTATTCTATTTGTCACGAAACTGAGTTATTAGTTTAGGATTCAAATTTTGCTTAAAAAAATGACTTAAGAATTTGAACTGTACTTTGCAGATATTGGACTAGTCTGTTCACTCTATTCTTTTTTGTAATTTGATCAATAGGTCACCAGCTTCCTGGCTTCTTGACTTGTTGCTTATCATAATTGTTGCCAGTTAGTGCAAACTACGAGACAGCATAAAATCTAAACAGCTTAGGAACAGCATAGATCTAAACCAGCATAGGATCAAAACAGCTTAGGAACACACATGTCCATTTCTTTCTTCATTTCTGTCTTGCACACACTTAGGGACAGAGAATATACAGTGTATTTATGTGAATAAGAATCCAGAGAGTTCTTATTTAGTATGTATAAGAACAACATATACAAAATAATATATGTAGATATAAAATTTCTGGTAAACACTCAGTAAGAGAAAACATGGCTAGACTGCTCATCTTCTGCCAACAGACAGTGGGTAACTAAAGTGATTACAGTTTTCTCAGTCACATGTTTACCTCTTAATTTTTGCACACACAGAGTAACAAAAGCAAGTTAATTTGTGGCAATATACTTAGCAATTAGCATTGGCATTGATATATGAAAAACACTGGAAGAAAAAAAGCATAATATGAAAAACCAAATATTTACAGAAATTCTCAGAAGGATTAATGATATTCCTTTCTCCATGGAGTCAAAAACACCAAACAAACACTAAGGCTTTCTTAAGCTTTCACCTCATACCTCAGCCTTTTTAACAACTACTTTTTTCAATTTGTGTCCACTGCGGTTCATTGCATCCCTCCTGTTTACTCCTTGCATATTTTCCCTGTAGGAAACAGGGTGAAGACAGCAGGCAAAATACTATGTCCTTACATTCCATGTGACTAAAGTGCTGGTTGTTATACACCACACTGAACTTCCGTTACCAATTACCCTCAGTTTACATGTTCCTACTACTGCATGAAACAAGATCCCATGCTTATCTGACTTTGATAACATGCCTATAATGCTGTATTATGTAACAAGATCGTTCAAACTGATTTAAGTTCCCACAATATCCCACTTTCTCAGGTAGGGAAAAAAGTTACGAGATGAGAGCAATGCAGCGAGCAGCAACTAGTTCTTAAATGGCTGCTTTAAAATGGCAGCCCTTTTACTCTGACAAATTTCAGTGGCCGCATTCAGAAAGGTATTTTGGGGAAAATATCCTTATCAGAGCAAAATCTTACCTTCAATAATAAAACTCAAGGGAAGGTACATCGGTGGAGAAGCTGCTTATGTTTATATTAGAGGAGTGGCCAGTCAGCCACATAAAAACAAAACTTGTTTTTCTTTACGGGAGAGAAGGGTGTGCTTTGTTACGCATGTACAGTCACTTTCAATGGTTCAGGGTGTGCAGAATGCACATGCAGAGCATGTCAGGTGTCTGCACGTCTGGGCTAGGATTGACATGCATATGCGCAGTACAATTTATCCAAAATTTTAACCAAACTGCCAGACAAATAGCTAAAGTTCTGAAACTCTGTTCTGGCAACATTTCTAGGCAGAAAAAGAAGAGGTCCAAACAGAAGAAAACCTTCTATTGCGTGCTGAGATGGAACGTCATTTACTTCAGTTTTTTCTGATGTGTTCAGATCATCTTGACGTTTTCCAGATAACACATCTGAAACAAGTTTTAAGTAATGTTGATCTTCTACTGTTCTTCCACTTCTTTGCAACAGACATGAACTAAATACAATTTTTTTTCAAATATATTTTTGACAATGTTAAAGCAACCCATAAGAGCTTCTAACCTTGATACTAGCTTAAAATAGCCCTAATTATTAACACATTACATATAAGACAATTATATAATCATTATCAAAAGCAGATTTCAGGATTCTGAAACTGGAATAGAGCTTTTTTATAATGCATGCTGACATTCTTGTATACAGATGTACCTGCAAACATATATACATAATGAAAGGACTAATACAACTTGCTCATTTGAATTAGACTGTAACCACTGGAAGGTTCTCAGAGGAAAAAATATTTAGCAAATTAGAAATTTTTTTTAAAATCTCAGGCAATAAGAATATTATTCTCCATTCTATCTAAAGGTCCAGTCAAAAGGGAATTAATGAATACTTGCTCCTTCAGATAGCTGAAGTATATCAGTTACAATTCTTCCTCTTTCTGCATTTTACTTTTCTTACATTAAATCACCAAATCAGTCAGTAGTAAAGCCATCAGAGAAGTTTTCAGAAACTGAAGACTGAAAGTAGAAGCTTGATTAATTTTATTTTTGTTCAGTTGAGCATTTTGAATAAAGGTAAATTTGTCAAAAAAAAATTGGGAAAAAGTCTTCTATGAAAGTCTGCCCCTAAGGCAAGCTACAATAGTCTAGTGCTATATTTGTAAATGCTCCCAAACAGTTTGAACAGTCCAGAGACCCTTTATAATCCTGCAATTTATGGCTCTTCAATGTCATGAAGACTAACTAGTTTTAGCTGTGTTTATTGTAGTCCTTATATTGACTGAAATTAATGGCAGCTGAAAATGTTTCTTTTGATTCTTTATTCTGCCAAGCAATGTTGCTCAATAAATCTTTGGATGAATCCCAAGACAAGGTAGAAAAGTCAATTCTAAATACTCACCGTTAGTTTTTATATGTCTGTCTAGGTATTATACTCTGTAAGTATAGACAGGACCCTCACAGTAATGTTTAACACTGCATTATCTTAGGGAGGTCCTTAATTCTGCAAATGTAAAAAAGGTTTGAACCTGTTAATGGTTGCATTAGCCCAATACATGCATGTGAATTAAGTCGACACATGACAAAAAAGAAATAAGTCTTCTTATAATCCAGTGGATGCATGTGGACGTTACAGTCACTTCAATACTCAGGTTTACTTAAACTTAAATCTTTTCTTATTGTCAAAAAGCTCAAATTGTCTTCTCTGAAGCAAAACGGAATATCAGGCATAACCTGTATATCAGTCTGATGGTCCTAGGATATGGCTTATAACTATGGGAGGTGGCAAGCACAGCAATAACTGGAATAAGAATATAAAGCCCATCAAAGCATTCTGAAATATCTAAAGAGTACTCTGTTATGGCTGCAGACACACTAGTATAGAGCTTCATAACTTGGAGTAACTAGTTTTCAGGTGAATGCCATTCAGGTTTGCTGAAAGTGGAAGAATTAATGAATGCTTATAGAAAGGTATGTGCCTGAATATATTATGGCTATTAAATCCAACTATTGCTATTAATAAGCTAGTTTTTAATTATTTATCATTTATTTCTTAATGTCTTGACAACAAAAAAATCAGAGTTTATAAGTTATTAAATGCAACAGAGTAGAGTTTTATGAGATTTCCCTTCTTTAAAGTCATGGGGTGGATTCTACATTACTTTGCACCATGCAATATAGTTTGCTCCACTGCAAAATGCCTGCAATGACTGATGTTATGACTGGCATCAATTCAAGCCCTTTAAGCTTTAGAGTAAGTAAATAAACAGAATAACAGAAAATTTTAGCACAGTGTGGGTTACTGACAAGCTGCAATCATTTCCTAGCAAAGCTCAAGCTTCTTAAACAAAAGAAAGAATCTGGTATCTCCTGAGACCAGTGCAATCTCTCAATTTATACTATGTTGTACTGGAACAGACTCTAAGTAAGCCACAGAGATAAGCATTAAATCTACTGCTTTAAAACACTGCATTCTCTCATTCAAAGAAGTCTATTAAGTAAGTCTGACATATAGTACTGAAAACTCTTTACATGCTGCAAACATTTCCTTACAAATCAACAATAATAAAGAAACCAGAGCCTGATCTTGAAGCTTTTATTTTGAAACTTCAGTGAGGAATTGAGATTTAATCTCATCCAAATTGAATTAAGCGCCTTAAATTAGCAATACAAATTCAGTATTCCTGAGCTCTCATGAATCTAAGTGACAGGTGAAGGAAGACCTCCAGCTCAGACACATAGAGTACTTGATCAAGACAGAAGTGAACACAGCTCACTCATATTTAAAACATTCTTTCATATATTTTTAATAAAACAACTGATACAAATTCAAAACCAACTTCATAAATCAAACATTATTCAATGTATGAGGCTTCAAGGTTTCCCCTGTTATGGCTGTGAGCATGCCTGTCTCTGAGACAAGGGGTTTGCACTTGAATGCTTGAGGTTTTATGAAAGGTTTATTGGATTTCATAGTCCCTTAAGGGTAAACCCTTTAAATGTCTTTGCAATTATAAGTCTAATAACAATTTCAGCTCTTGGACAGAGCCTTGACTTGACAAAGATAAGGAACTGGAAGTTGCTCAGTCAATACAAAGCTATTAATCTCTGTCACCCCGCTGTCATTGTGGCTCAGGGAAACAATGTAGTTTCTTGACCTACGTGAAGCCATGTAGTGATTTTATTCAGGATGTCAGCATTCATCAGCACAGATTTTGTCACACCCCGACTCACTTGAAGAGCTCCCAGTTCTTTATCTTGACTGCATTGACACCCTTCAGTTACCAGTAGTTTGTTTCAGTCTCTGCTTATTATTATTATTTAGCACTTACTCATGTGTAAAAGCCTCTAAGAATAAAGTTTTCAGTTGGAATATAGGCAGTTTCATCATTGCCTCCTGTGTCCTCGGAGAAGGACAGTTTTAAGTTGCCAAATGCTATACGTGCTTGCATATTCAAATGAAGGTTAATTTTGTTCATCTTCAGTGAAATTAGATTATTATTTTTCCTTAGTGGTGTGCTTTTTAATGTCATCCTTCTCTGATCTTGAAACATAGCGTGAGAAAGTTGATCAAACTCTCGGCGAGTTATCAAGTTATTGTTCATGAGCTAGAAATACACAACTAGTGTGGATTTGTCTTAAATAAGCCAAATTTAGTTTTCTTTATTGGTTAGCATACCCATTCTATATGAGAAGCTACAAAAGAGATTAGTTAATGAACCTATTCTGAAGTCTTTGTGAGCAATGAAAAGACCCCTTATATTCTTCCAGAAGACTTTGGAGCAGGCTACAGTGTCATAGTTTGATGGATGTAATGTGTTTACATAAATATTAATACTTATTAAATATCACATACAAACAGCAAACTGGTGTAAAACAAGTAATATAACCAGTTCATACAGAATGATAACTGCACTCAGACCTTTAATAAATATTTGCTAAAGGAATTACTGAGTAATGAAAATGTGTACCACAACAAAAGCTAATTTAATTACGAGTAAAATAATGTATGAATTATGATTAGATGGATTATATTAACTGTCAAACACCAATTTACAATATTATACTAAACAATACATATAAAAGGTAGGAAAACCTAGCAAATACTAGTAATCTCCTTAACAAAATACTTAACAGAACAGTATTCTTGTACTACACTAAAGGTAGAGTAACTACACTGACCAGCAAAACTATTCTAGAATTTCTCTAAATAAATAATATTTTCAAAGTGAAATGACATTCTATCAAATCTGCAATGTTGATCATCATTTTTTACTGTATAATGAATATGGATGATACTGTAAAATTGCAAAGGGGGGGGTGTTTGGTTTTGGTTGTGGGTTTTTTTTTTTTTTCAGTGAGGAATTTCAATGCAAGAAACTACAAGAGAAAACTAACTTGATCTTGAAATAAGCCACTGTGTAAGCTAACACGTCAGGTAAAATGTATCAGCAGCAATAAACCCCAACTATTAATGGCCTATTTACAAATGTTAGGACAAATACTTCCACAAAAAATTATATACATTTATGCATTCGAAACCCAAATCTTCATGCTGTTTAGGTAAATATGAAACTCCCATTAGAGTCTAAGAAAAAAATGTATAACAATCAATTATATTTCTTTCAGATAGTCTAGGAGTTTTCTACCAACTCGTTGCCTTTTTTTTTTAAAATCTTTTCTCCCTCACTCTTCTGTTTGTCCCTTTACGATGTTCCCCTCTTTGTCCTACTACCCTTGCATTCTTACTCCTTTCTGCCCTTGCGTCTGTCTGTACTCTCCATCTGTTTTGCTGAACAGGTTGCAGAGCAAGTTATATAACTTTCAAATCCTCCGGCTGAAATTGGCTGCAACCAGCCTGCTGGTCTTACACTTGCTGAGTCAACCTGCTCTTCTAGATGTAGTCCTTCCAGTGTACAAGACTGACAGAGGCAGTGCTGGTTCAGCAAAGTCAACATGAATAAAGGTGAGAGTAGGCAGCTGCAAAAATAAGCTAAGAATTAGCTTCAAATGAAACTTTTGGCTGTTTGTTCTCTGAACACTTCAAAGTATGAAGGTTTTTAAGTTGGTTTATAATGTAGGTTCAACTGGTTGAGGCAAGTAGTTCCATTACTTTCTTTTTTATACTGGACAACCCTAAAAATCAACTCTCTGAAGACATCCATTACTCTGACTACAGAGATTGGAGTGAATGAGGAAACTGAATTAATGTATCATTTGTCATCTTCTAGATTTAATCCTGTTAAGGCAAGAATCTGTGCTCGTTGAAGCCTATAAAGCTGTTCCCAGTAACAGAGAATTAGCACCTACAAGTACAGTTGGAATTGCTGTTTTCTCCTACTTTCTTCTACACTGCTATAGTCTATATCAAACCAATGGCCAATATCTTTTGGTGTATTTTCTTCCTCAACTATCACTTTCTCTCCTCCTTTCAATCTTTCTGTTGTCTTTATCTTTTCCTCTTCAGTTCCACTAATCACTTTTTCTGGTATTACAGCCATTACTAAGAAGAAATACCACGCCTTACCTCATGACATATCTTACATATTGCATATTTGCTTCAAATTTTCATAATTCCTTTAAGCCAAAGACCTTCTCACTATTGTCAGCATGTGTCTATGTGCATATATGTATTTAGGCATGCACACATGCAGCATCTGTCAAAATAAGCTCTCAGGTACTCAGGGCTGTTAATACACAATAACAAAAACAACAACATAGAGACTATTACCAATTATAGAACCAATGATTATATCATTCATTCTGTTCTCTCACACTATTTAATTAATACTTTCTTATCAAAACAAGCCAGTACTTTTCATCCTTCTGGACCAGTGCCAGCACCACATTGCAGTTTGACCAAGTGTACTGCAAAATAGCCACAAGCAGGTTGAAAGCCTATGGGTAAGAATCAGAGGCCGAGGCAACAAAGGGAACCTTGTGGTTGGTGTCTACTACACGCCATCCAATCAAGGGGAGCCTGTTAATGAAGCCTTCTTACTCCAGCTACAAGAAGCATCATGCTCACAGGCTGTCATCCTGCTGGGGGACTTCAACCACCCCAACATCTGCTGGAAAGGTAGCACAGTGAGCTATAGGCAATCCAGGAGACTCCTGGAATACATTGAGGATAATTTCTTAAGCCAGGTAATAGACAGCCCTACCAGAGGGGATGCGATACTGGACCTGTTGGTCCCCAACACAAGTGAGCTAACCGGTGATATCAAGATTGGAGGCAGCCTGGGCTGCAATGATCATGCACTGGTGGACTTAACAGTCCTGAGGGATGCGGGTCAGACACTGAGTAAAGTCAGGACCCTGAATTATAGGAAAGCAAAATTCCAGCTCTTCAAGGAGATAGACTATAGGGTCCCCTGGGAAACTGCCCTCAGGGTCAAGGGAGCAGAACAGAGCTGGCAGATCTCTAAGGACACTTTCCATAGAGTGCAAAAGCTCTCGATACCCAGGTGTAAGAAACCAGGAAAGGAAGGCAAGAGACCAGCATGGATCAGTTCAGACCTGCTGGTCAAACTAAAGTGCAAGGAATTGCACAGGCAGTGGAAGCCGGGACAGGTATCCTGGAAAAAGTGTAGGGACACTGCCCACTTGTATAGGGATGGGGTCAGGAAGGCTGAGGTGCAGCTGGAGCTAAACTTGACAAGGGATGCAAAGAATAATAAGGGTTTCTACAGGTATATCAGCCAGAAAAGGAAGGTCAAAGACAACATATCCCCACCCTGCCCTGATGAGTAAGACTGGCAGACTGGTAACAACAGACAAGGAGAAGGCTGAGGTACTCAACAACTTCTTTGTCTCGGTCTTTGCTGGCAACCTCTCTTCCCATACCTCTCCAGTGTCAACAATTTCAAAGCTTTCTTTATTCTTTCTGTGAAATTAAATTCTGGAACAAAAGAGACTTTGGTGTTATGAAGCATTTCAAATGCAACAGAACCATGTAGCATACAACAGTATAATTTTAATGTGTTTTGGGTTTTGGTGGTATTTTTTTTTTCACACTCAAATAGCAGTTATACTAGGCACTGCATATACATATTTACAATATATGTACAAGTCAGTCCACAGAGAGGAAGGAAAAAATATTTTAAGACTGACTTATACAGATGAGGTTATAACTTTGTCATGCAAGTAGTTCAGAGCATACCAGAAACTAATCTCAGGTGAGCAGATTCCCACTCCAGTGCCTTAAATAAGTCTCTTGTTCTCTAGCTCAATAAAATCACAAATGCAAAAATGAAACTGTATTTCTTAATGTCTGTAATAATAAACTTATAAATTCTGAAAAGAATTCTGTCTCATCAAAAGCAAATTTTAAAAAATGAAGATTTGTTAGGATTTTCTATCTATTGTATAGTGAAAGCTAAAAAGAAAAGTCAGCATAGTGGTATTTTTTCATTATTTCTGGTAGGTTAAAATCTAAAAACTTAAGTTCAAAGATAATTATTACTATTGTGCTGGGCAGCCTACTAACAAACATACAGTGCTTTGCTCCTTTCCCCAGTGACTGTAATTATTGTTCCTTACAAACTGCAGTATCTCTGGGGAGAGTAATGAAGTAGTGTGTGGTTTTGCACAAATCACGGTCAGAGCTAGAGATCTGTCCTAACAGAACAGACCAAATTCTTGTTTGCAACAGGTCAAGAAATGCCTTTACAACAATCTCGGTGGGATAAAAATTTCAACATAAAATTCCCCCTCTCATTTCTAAATGTAGCTACTGGTAAGTGCTTTAGAGGGAACTGTCAGCCCCTGTAAAAAAAACCCTAAGTCTGCAGTATCAGAATGTTCTTGCTTTCCACAGCAAGTTATTCACACTTTTTGTAGTTTACTTCATCCAAGTCTTATAGCCAGTGGGAAATTAATTGTATTTGGATTAGGCCAATAGTAGTTTGCAATCAGTAATTAATATTTTGCTGATGAAATTGTATTAGATATTGCCCTTACAAAGAGGGATTTACAGAGTAGAAAAAAAGCCTTAAGGGAAGCAGTAACTTGGCAAGGTATAGTTGCAGTGGGGATAAGTAGAATTCTACTGTGTTTAAGTTTTGAGCTTCTAGAGTTTCACAGCTCTCATAAATAGGAGTGTATTTGGGTTTATTCATTCACAAATCATGGTATGTTACAACATGATTTGATCTCATTCAGGGATAAACCATTCCAGAGTGAAAAACTATTATGCATTAACCACCCTTATATAGCTGCTGAAAGCGTTTGCTTTTCATCTCATGTCTCATTATTCACCTTACTACAGATCTGTGGGTGTAATAATCATAAAACGATCCTAACATCCTATTGTATACCATTACTGAAAATGTAACATGACTGCTTATATTCAGTTTACTACTTGACCACTGTGGATCTGGAAGTTGTTGCTATGAATAGCAATGTATTTTTGCATTTTTGCAGGGGAAATTCCAGCACTCCTGAATCCTGTATCATAGGAATTAAAAACAAGGTCTTATAAATCAGTAAGGGCGGCCAGGCCTGAAAATAGAGTTCCTTTTTTCAAAATAAGTTATCTAAACAACACCCCTACATGAGGAACACAATATGTGTAATTAAAGTTCTGAACAGAAAAACAGCATGCCCTGATTATACATGGTCAATGAAAAGGGAGAACAGCTTTTGAAATCTTCCAAACAGACAAGTCAGTGATACTCCATAAAAAGATGGGGGGAAGGTCACATTATGTTAACTTAAAAAATGAGACAAGCCAGTTCAAAAACTACAGTCTAACTCTGATAGTGGACTACAGAGCTTGGAATTATTTTGCTTATTTTGAAGGTTAGTGGATACCTCATATTGTTCTCTCAATGTCTTTTTGATTGTTTCAACTCCTAGACTTTACACTTTCTGAAGAACGTCAGTCAGAAGTACGATGGATTAATCTCTTTTCTCCTCTATCTGATCTCTTCACTACTGCCTTTGACCTCTGGGTAAATTGGATTTGATTTTAAGTTGCACATTTATTACATCTTCATATGGACTCCTACAGTGCACCTATTCTGAAATCTGATGTTTATAAAACAAAGAAATTTTACTCTTCAAAAGGCAAATAAAACATTTCACATTAAATACAAAACCATGCTATAAGTCTAGGTTTTGAAGAATAGTAAAAAGGAGAAAAGAAAACTGGTGATATTTTAAATGCTAAAATCAGTCATAGGTGTCATCCAAAATGTCTTTCTGCCATTAACACAGAATTCAACAAAAAGATTTATTTGAATGAAGACTGCAGGATTCACTATAAACCTTTTTCCAGATAGGAAGCCTATTAGTATGATGTTATTCGTGATTGACAAAGGATATTTGAAATTAGTCTAGAGGTCATTGACTAGAACTATGCAACTATGCTTACAGCAGCTCTACATCAGGTCCTGTTTTAATACACACACACAAAAAAAGTCATAATGAAGCACTTAGGTTTGCTTTACAAACACCACACTCACAAAAAGCCGGGAAGCGACAGGGTGAGCCACTGCATACTTTATTCCAAGAAGCACATGCTTAAAAAGCCACATATATTACTACAAACTCTGCTAAAGAGTAACTACAACTCTCAACATGACCTGTTCCCCTTAAAGAAATTTGTCTGTTCTACAAGATAACAAGTCTTGCTTTAACGAATTTGTAGTGTGTTACAGTTTCTTTTTCCTCCCTCAGTGTTCTCTCCCACTCTCTGCCTCCGCCCCTCCCCGCCCCCAAGCTGCTGCAGTACATTTACAATTATTAACTGGGGTGAAGTATAGACAAGAATAGGAATAAGAGGTAAAAGTTTACGAGAGAACATCAGTGTAAGTGCTGGATGTAAATGAGAACAAAGGTATGCTAGTTAAGGCAGAGAGACAGGAAAAAAAAATCTGAAGTAGCAAAAAAAGTTGCTGTTAATGGAAAAGATTTCAAGGGAAAACAATTCTCCCTGGTGAATATAGAAAATTCTATCTATCAGTAATTTTACTATTCATAAATTTTTTGCAGACATGTTTTCTGCTATTAGAGTAATTATGTTACCCAACTTGATTTTCTTTGAGAACACTCCCACACATTGTGCCTTATCTACCCAAGATAGCCTTATTTAAGAAATATAGCATGTATATGCAATACCTTCCAAAAATATCTGTCAATAATGAAAAGCCAAAGTCCAATGACAAATTTCAGCCAGAGGCAAAGTTACAGTAACTCCTATGAAAAATATATAAACAAACAACCCCCCCACAACCCT
>NW_009259593.1:482125-554297 GCF_000687185.1 Egretta garzetta
TATATTATTGAATCTATTATGAAAGTTCCAATAATTCCAGTCCCTGGAACCATTACAAACATTAAGAATTATACTGAATTTCCATAAGAAAAAAAATCCACTCATCTTTCCTCTAGTTAAGACACTTACTGTAAATAACTGAATCTAGCTGATTTACAAAGGGTCATTTGTTACGTTAATTCCCAGGTTTGCTGTTCTGACAGCATAGGTGAACCTTTCACTGAAGGTCCAAAGATAGTAATGGGAGTAATATAAACAGGTATGAAAATAACAATGAGGAGAAATGGTACAAGCAGTACAGGGACTGTCAAAGTCAAGACAGGGAAGTAAAAAAGGTTCTAAAAGGAGTAATGTTTGTAACATTAGTGAACATGGTCTAACTAGTTCTAATTCAGATAGCTCAGCTGGGGCCACAGCTATGAGGGAGGAAGGCAGAGTCATTGAAGGATGGGAACAGCCCAGACAGAATCCCACATTTGATAGGTTCATTCATTTCAGCATTGTAATTAGCTAGCTTTAAGTTAGCTTATTATGTCTACAGTCACACATCTCAACTGCCTAAAAAGATGCCTCTAAATTTTAGTGTAACTATTGCTGATCACAATGTCATAAGTTAATGTAGCTGCTACAGGGTGGTGGTGCTACAGAGTCCTAAAGCAGCAGGCCAAGATCTAGATAGGGACCAAGATCAATGCCTGACTAATAGAAAAAAACCCATAGGCCTATGTTATGGTAATTACAACCTCAAAGATATGAGGATTTCAAACTCAGACTCTGAAATTAATCCGCCTTTGCATTTACAAGAAACTGATAATCTGTCAGTCAGTACCCAGCTTACCCCCTGCAAAGTCAGTGGGACAAAGTTCTAACCTGGATGCCTAGGAAATGCTTCTACGAAAGTGAGTGCTAATTAATAATATTATGGCACTTCCCTGCTTTAATGTTTGTTCAAATTACTTACTCTAATATTTTCAAGGTTTATCTTACAATCACAAGAATTTAAGCAGAAAACACTCAGAGAAATATTCAAATATATCTTCTTTTTTTCTTACAGCTGTCTAAAGATGCACAGCCCTGAATCTTGCAGAATAGCATAAAAGGCTTTATCTGACCTAGAATGTGGACTATTCAGGTAGTCTATTACCTACTTAATTTTGGGAGCAATGTGACCTTCTATAGGAATTTTGTTGCGAATAGCATACAAGCAGATGCCAGGGGATAGTACCACCAATGCTAAGGAGCTTCGTTCTCTGTAACAGTGAGCTATAATTTAAAGGGTCAAAAGCCTTCTGTTATTTTCTTATGGGGCTTTTCTCTTTTGATGACTGTGCTAACAGACCCTATTCTATTTATTCAATGAAATTTATGTTTATATTCCATGGGAGATGCTCGTCTATCTGCCAAACTGTGTCAGCAGAATTATAAACCTGTCAGTGACACAGTATTTTAGTAGTAACCTACGTTGGCTGTAAAAAACAAATGCAAATGTTCAGACAATTACTTATATGCAATGAAAATAGCACTTTCTAACAAATAATGTTGTCAAATAAAATAGTGACACTACTCATCTTTAAAACAATGAATTTATATCATCTACTTTGAATCATGCTAAGTTTTTTGAAAGGCTTTATTTCATCTACTACCTTAAGAAAATTGCAGGCAATTTCAGATATGTCTAGAATGTGGTTAAACACGTAAGTGCCAAACAACCTCCCTGAAGCATTTTGCAAGGCTGTGCTGAAGTTAAATACAGCTGACTGAACTCAACCAGACAAAAGTTATCTCCCCTAGCCCATAGGTGTTAACACACTGGAAGCTGCCATATCAATATGTAGGTAGGTGTTTACATAGTCAACTATGCATGGTAAAAATGCTCAATTATATTCAAGCAGTGTATTTGCCATAAAGCATTAATTCCATTGCATTTCATGTTCATGGGTGAGGTTATCTACTTCATAGAATTAATTGAACTCAGTAACAATGTAGCACCAGGCAGGAGGGTGTACAGAGGAGGGAAACCACAGATTCCTTACACAGCCACAGTGAAGAAAATTATCTCAGGAACTAATGCCTTGGCTTTAACCTTGTATTTACAGCTGGAAATGTTCTAAAGTTTATGACCTAATGCAACCAAAGGTGTGGACAGTACATTTACCAATGTGTTTTGCTGTTTGTTAAACCTTTACAAGGCATGTTGCTCACATTATTATTAAATAAGGAGTAGAAGCAATTCCAAGGGGTTATCTGGTGTGTTTTCTTGCCCCAAGGTTTTATGAAAGTGTGCTTTTTGCCAGGCTATTGTGTGTGTCCATGCACAATAACCAATTAGTGTCCAAGTCTTTAAATTAGTTATGAAATTAATCATAGCATATTAAAACTATAAACCAGTACTTGTAATATGTGCTCATTTTATAGATAAGCTAAATTAGCATAGCGATTGCAAATTAGCTCTATTTCAGGAGTTAAAGACAAACATATCCCATCCTTCAGTCTCTGTATGTACGAGGATTATGAAGGATTTGATTCATAATAGCCAGACTAATTATATTTACACACTTAGGGCATTCTTTCATACAAGTTCTAGTTTCCATTCAAGAACCATATAAAATGTTTAAGTGTATAAAATCATACCTTTTGTCTGCTAAATATTGTAAAGGAAATATAAAAATTATATTTGGTTTAAAAAATTAAGATTAATGTTAAATCCATGTATTTATTTTTTAATTAGTATGCCATTGAAAATGAAGATGTAACATCTTTTCTTCCACTTAAGATACACCTTAATTAGGAGAACATGAAGTATTTTGTAACTGAAAAAACCTATAGAATGTTTTTCCAGTTGAGTTTCCTCTCAACCTTCCCCTCTCACCTTTAAAAGTAAGTAATTTTTAAATCCTTTTATCTGATATTTCCTATGGGAAGGAGGATGTTATTGATAAGCCAGCTACTTCCTGGTTTCAAGTTTTGATTTAAAACCTTAAAAAAAGCTGTGGCCTCATTGGAGTGAAACTTTAAAAAAACCTTTCCAATAAATGGTATATGCATTGCCAACTAGCTGCTTCAGAAATGCACATTTTAAAATTTAACCATGAATAAATCAATATGTTTTTCCAGTAGAATTCTTACTGATGGTATCCTCGTCTCACTAATGCCAAAGTAAGAGTATCTGAAAGTAATAAAAGCAATACAAAAACTTGAGTAGAAACTAGAGGAGATGGTCCATAGTCTCCCTACTTTACCTGATAATAGATGAATGTATAATTATTCTTACATAATCTCCTTGAATCTTATTTATCCCAGTACTTACGAAAGTTTCTCCATAGTTTCAGGCATCCCCATGTGAGGGACAGAATACCAGAAGAAGAATGGAAGAATGCATTTCACTCACCCAAAAAAATGTGAGGAAAGTGCTCTGTGAGATTCCCCCCATTCTTGGGTTTAGATATTTATACTTCAGAGAAAGAAGTTCTGTTACATCTACACAGTTGCAGACCAATTTTCCAAAGAACTAAGCACGCTGAGGGGCAAAGTCTTTTAAAACTCTGGCCTTAGGTGTTACAATGGGAACTGTGCTGGTGAGTGTAATTGAAAATCTGGTCCTGATATACGTGCCCTAATTGAAGTTAAGATATTTTAAAATTCCGTCTCCAGCTACAAATGCTTGAAAATTAGGCTTTGGACTCTTCCAGATTTATTTTTATTTAATAGATCCTCTTCAGAGGTTCTGGGCATCTACAGTTCATGTTCAAGTTCACATGATCACTGGATACTCAGCATGTACGAATTACAGACCTATACACATTTCTAGATATTCTGGTTATTCATTAACAGAAAATTATGAAGTCAGCTTTTTATATCTCTTTCTCGGTCACATTCTTTGACAATGTAGCTTCAATCTAATTTCTGTTTCCTGTGATCCCTTTAGCAGTTAAGTATTGGCCAAGTTAATTCAGCATACTCATTATAAAAATGTTCTAAATGACATAATATGCTCCAGAAAAGCTTTTGGCAAGACAGACAGCCAAGGGACTGAAAGGTGATAGTCTTTTGCCATTTCTGAGTGATGAGACTGCCAAAACGCATGGACTTGAGGAGGTTTGACCTTGCACAGACAGTGATCTGTCTTCATGAAAACTGACTGTCACATGCACATGCCTCAATTTCACAGAGGAAGAACTGGAACTGTAAAAAGAGAACCTTGGACATCCCTAAAGAGAAAAAATGTGTAAAGCTTTCAGGGCCTCACCAACAGCTTAAATTAACTCTGAATCACCCATGTGGATGTATTCCAATGCAAACAAATTTGCCACAAGCCATAGCAATTACTATCTTCCATGGCCACCACAACTGCAAATGAAAGTTTCTCCTACCAGAGCTAAAAAGCTACTAACTCTTCATTAGCACAGAACTATTTTTTGTCTGCAAGGACAAAAAAAGTTGCCATGCCAAACGTGGTTTGAAAGGATAAGAAAGCATTCAGCATAACAAAACATGCATTTTAAAGAAGGTCAGTATCATTTAACGCCACTGTTCTACGTTGAGCAAATCTGTTCATTTTTCCATCACCCTCACAGAAAATATAAAGAGCCATTAGGAGCCAGAAGGCCCAAGGGAAATGCAATGTTTTAATTGCTTTGCCTTGGGAATGTTGCAGAAGCTGGTCTTGCACAATGCATATGCTGACAGCTCAAACAGAGATTTATCTATGGAATTTGAAACTGCTTTAAAAGGAACACACGAACCTGACAGAAAGTACTGACTGAAGACCCAGTATTAGCTTATTAAACAATATAAATGAAGGAAGGATGCATTCATAACTGATTTGTTATGTCCATCTGGGATCCTTTTAGGCTGACAGGAATAGCCTATTATTGAGTAACAGAATTCAGGAGGAATTTGAAGGAATGCAAGGAGAATCATTATTGCTCTGTACAGAAAATAAACTTATTTATTGCTAGATTCTTTAATTTTCTAACATTTTGAAAGCAAACAAGAACCATGTTGGAAATTTAGGTATTTTAAATTTGAAGAAATGCAAATCTGATCATTTCTTGTCCTACAAGCAGTAATCTTAATACTGGAGTCAGAGCAAGGATGGTAAAGACTTTTCATACTGTATGCACAGTACCTAACATAATAGGGAATCACTGCTTGCACCTTAAGCATTTAACACAAATCAATACTAACTACCTGGTTTCTATTTTACCGGTTTCGAAATATAGGGGTGGTTGCTATTCATACGACAGTGTTTCTAAAACACTCATTTATACACAGCTATATAAAAATATACATAAGGGAAGAAAATAAAGAAATCTTTTGCCACTAAGTAACTCTGTAATCCTTAAACTTGGAAACAGCTAATAGATAAAATAAATTATATTGCATACAGTGAAAACAACAGGCTTCATAGTCCCTGTTATAACTAGTATTTCAATCACACCTCAGTTTTGCCAAACTTCAATATTTTTACAGCAACTCATGTTATTTTAAAAGACCTTTCTATTGAAATAAACTCTTTGTATAAAATAGTCTGAATTTAGTTTGAATTCAATAAAAAGTAAAAGTGATATAGCCCTCAAGACTCTCAGTGAGAAAGCTAGAGGAAATTGTTTTATAGGTTGTTGGTTTTGAGTTTAATAGGTTCATTATTTCAAACCAGGCTCATGATATTTACACATCAGAACTCAGCACTAGTGCTTCTTAAGGGCTTCTTTAAATCATGGCATAGTAATGGGAGGATATGACCAAGCTACCAATAAAATCAAGAAAAAAAGCTTGCATCTAATTACTTGCATCCTAAATGAAATTTAAAATCTATTGATTTGGAAGAAAAAGAAATCTATCATTCTTTGATTTGTCACATATTTGCTATCAACTAGCATTTGTTTGATTTTAGGAAAATTATGTGTCAATACTGTAAACATACAGATTTCACATATCATTACAGCTAGGCACATCAGAAAAGTTAAAGATTTTAAACTTAAAGAAACCTTCTAAAGTAAGAAGGAATTACTCTTATTTTGTAAAAGGAGAACCAAATAATAGAACTCAAGCTGCAGTGAGAACATGGCTAGAGGTACACTCACTTCAGTGAGGTCGCAGGAATAGGCACAGAAACCCTGAATATATCAAGCATTCAGCTCCAAAATACTGCACATGCAACCTGCATAAAGTAACTGAATTATTTACTTGACATTAGAAACCAAATTGGGAATAGTGCTCAGATTATCTGAGTCCCCTATGTCTTAATCACAGATCATTCTCCGTTTGATAAACGCTGATGTCTGTTTCATGAAGGTGGTTACAGGAGATAAGTCATTATTATAAAAACTAAAAATTTCTAAGTATCCAAAGGCCATGTCTACAAACATTTCTGTTTATACACTACCCACTCTTCACCAAGTACAACTAATTATCTTACTATGTAACAGCACTAGGTATTCAGTTATACGCCAGTCAAATACACTCCAGTGCTATGCTGCACTAAATATCTACCTGTCTACTTGTTCCACCTCTGCAAATTAGGAAGGAAACTATATGCTGCTACGATCAGTTCCTCAGAGAAAGCAGACATGTTCCCACCACATTTCCAAAACAAGCAAGTGAGATGTTATTACTATGATTAAAGAAAACTAATTCTAGATTAAGCAGTTTCAAGTCACAGCAGCAAATTCCATCCTTGCCATTCAGAGATGTCCACTATCTTTATTAATTTTCTATTTATGACCATGGGCTTTTTTCAACAATGTCACATGATCTAACTGAAAGGAAGAAAAATGTTTTTTGATTGCCTACATTATGATTATTCTAAAATAACCTTTGTTTTCTACTAAGTTTAAAAAGTTTGAACTACCTGAGATAAAACACAGTTGCATACATTATATTCACAGATACTACTAGCTCACCACTATTAGGGTAAGGGAACAAACACTCATGCATGTGAGTAGTCACAGTGGTTAAACTTGAAAATAAGGACAGTACCTTACTACAACCTTTAAGTCTTTCATGTATGAAAGAAGCAACCTCATACCTGGTGAAATGAAATATATTTCAGAGATCATTCGTTTAGTCCTTTGGACTACCTCATTTGCTTTTATTCATCTTCCATTTTGAAATATTTTCCAAGAGACTCAGGATTTATTCTGGCAGCTTTGAATATCTGCAATGAAACTGTCACCACAACCGTTACTCTTATATCCACCAAACGAAGTAGAATCACAGAATAATTTAAATCATAGTTTCTTAAAAACAAGAAAGTAATAGAAATCGTTATCTTCAAAACAACTGTGATAAAAATGCCGCCATTTTAGTGGGAAAAATCCAACCCATAAAAGTAAGTTCTTATTTGAAGAAGTGCTGAAGCTATGCTGCTTCTTATGTTTGAGGACAGAAACACAAATAGAAGAGTCCTATATATTCTCTCTCATTATTTAATTCTCTTAATCAATTCTATTTTGTCCAGGTTTTGAACTTTGGCATTTCCATGCATACAAGGAATATGTAGTTCTATTGTCTTTAACACCAGATCAGTGCCCTAACTGATTGGGCCTGGTGACATAATAGTATTTCTGTCACTCTTGCTGGTACACATCATATAGAGTTGTATGCCAGCTGTACAGGCATCAAAGGAACTAACAGGGGGAAGTTATCCTGGATCAGGGCCTCATGTAGCTGCAGCACTTTCAGTCACACAGAGGTCCATGCTGAACCAGCATCTGAATTCGCAGAATTAGAAACATTTCCAGAGAAAGTTTTACACCTTCTTTCCAAAAGAATTAATCAACAGTGTTTGCAGCCCATGAACACTTAAAGCTGGAATGAACTGTTGATGTTGCTAGAAGAATCAGCCTAGTCAGCTTACTCATGATCATTTCTGCTTTGGTACTACTCTCTCTTATGTCACTTTCTTGGTTATTGTACCATGAACCAGATCAGGAAAAGTACCCAAGCTAGCTAGCTCTTTGGTAGAGTGCTTCTTTGCTGGCTTAGTTACAATTCAGAACAGTTTCCTAATCCACATAGGCACATTCAGGTCACCATGAACTATCAGAGCAATAGGTGGGTGGATGAGACCGATCAGTAAAGACCAGGGGCACTGCTTGTTTTTCAAGCAACAGTAACAGCTTATGCAGGCCTACATGATTTGATATTAATCATGCCATTGTTTAGAAAATTTGAACTCAAAAGGGGTGCAGGCATTGCTCAGGTATGAGGAACACAACTATAGATTTATCCAAATTAATAATCACTTACTCTGGAATCTTGGCAGAAAGCTGCCCATGTCCCTGCAAATAATCTCAAGGGAACCTTTAATGGACTCAAATATTCAAAAATTTTATTCAGTCTCATCTGAAAAAAAAGATGACACTGTCATAGTGGAGAACCGCCTTTAACTGGGTTATTAGCTCAGTGACTCAGGAGGAATAGTGCCATCTACTGAATTAACTATACTCTTTAAAACACAGCCTAACAAAACCATCTCTCATCAGCTGGTTATTGTACACGGATGAGTTGTTGTCCAGTTAATTTAACAGAAAATTGTTGTAGTACAGACACTTCAAATCACTTGGCACCTGCTGTTTTTCCTTTGCCACTAGTGCATTTCAAAAGCTTATTCACAAACCAAAAGAAATAAGATTATTCCTTTCAAATATTTGCAATGATACTTTAGAGAACCTCACATGGGCACAGAGTACTTGGAACAGTCCAGAAAACTGTTGGCTGCTAAATGTTACAAGAAAATAGAAGCCCAGAACATGCAAGCAATGAGACAAGTCAGGAAAAAATAAATCTACATTTACTGTTTCTGCAAATATCCAAGGAAATCCAAAATCCAGCAGTGCAAGCATATGGCATTAAAAGAAACATGATGAAAGAGATTACCATGGGTTCGCACCACCAACAAAACCTCTAGCATGCAAAGGAATGTATCTCAAACAATGAAAAAAATTAGTGGGATGGCAAGAAGTTTTGGTGATATTAAAAGAACAGATTGAGGTTAACAAGGTGAGGTTTAACCACATGAATCTCTTAAGTAATCACTGAAAAAGCCAAGTCCTTCTAGGGCTTCCACTGAAAATTCAGCCAATTACCTCCAGAGAAAAAACAAAGCAGGGTATGAAGATTCCCCATCAAAATAGATACTGTGCTTCAAGATGATGGGTGGATATGGAAAGGGCATTGATAAGCTATTATGGACTTTGCAGACCAAAAGAATATTTATAAATCAAGTGATACTTATGCATATAAATGAAGTACATACAAATGCTTTATCATCAGTCATGTCAGGAGGGAACTCAAAGAACTGACTGCCATAAAAATTGCCAAGTGACTAAGGAAATGTGCACATTACTGAACCTTTCACTTGGTTAAGCAACTAATGATCAGAGGCTATTCTATGGTTAGTCACTGAAAATAAAATAATGAAGCAAATTTTTTTTCTAAATTTATAAACAACTACATAAGGCCTAGTAATCATAAAATCAGATTCAGAAATACCCTTTAGGTATTTCTTAGGTTTGACAGTACAGAATCCAAATAAATGCATTGTTCTTATAAATCACGAGCAGTAAAAAAACCCCTAAGTATCTCAAGATATTTTACTTCAGATAAAATTATCTGTACAATTTTATCTTCTAGGAAAAAAAATCAGCCATTAAGGGAAATAATATAGAATTGTATTAATGTTTTATTTCTGTGAATAATACAATGCAAGTTTGCGGTCCTATGTCTTATTCAGACACATTTCCCAACAGGACTTCTGACTATAGGAAGTGAAACCCAAACTTTCTGAATTGCCAGCCAATGATAAAACAGGTACTTTCCTAAATATTAGAATCAATGCTATTGCTAACTCCCAAGTCGATGGATGGTGTGAGGGGGACCGGGAGGGTAAAATCCCTCCTGCTGTAAGAGAAGATTAGGTTCGTGACCACCTGAGGAACCTGAACACACATAAGTTCATGGGCCCTGATGAGATGCATCCCAGAGTCCTGAGGGAATTGGCCGAGGTAGTTGCCAAGCCCCACTCCATGATATTTGAAAAGTCATGGCAGTCAGGTGAAGTCCCCAGTGATTGGAAAAAAGGAAACATTGTGCCCATTTTCAAAAAGGGTAGAAAGGAAGACCCTGGGAACTACTGACTTGTCAGCCTCACCTCTGTGCCTGGGAAGATCATGGAACAGATCCTCCTAGAATCTATGCTAAGGCACATGGAGGCCAGGGAGATAATTCGAGATAGCCAGCATGGCTTCATCAAGGGCAAGTCCTGCCTGACAAACCTAGTGGCGTGACAACAACAGTGGACAAGGGAAAACCAATAGATGTCATCTATCTGGACTTCTGAAAAGCCTTTGACACGGTCCTCCACAACATCCTTCTCTCTAAATGGGAGAGCTATGGGTTTGATGGGTGGACTGTTTGGTGGATAAGGAATTGGTTGGATGGTCTCATCCAGAGGGTAGTGGTCAATAGCTCAATGTCCGGATGGAGACCGGTAACGAGTGGTGTCCCTCAGGAGTCCGTACTGGGACCGGTGCTGTTTAATATATTCATCAATGACTTAGACAGCAAGCTCGAGTGTAGCCTCAGCAAGTTTGCAGATGACACCAAGCTGAGTGGTGCAGCTGATACACCAGAAGGATGGGATGTCATCCAAAGAGACCTGGACAGGCTAGAGAGGTGGGCCTGTGTGAACCTCATGAGGTTCAACAAGGCCAAGTGCAAGGTCCTGCATGTGGGTCGGGGTAACCCCCGGTATCAATATAGGCTGGGGGAAAAAAGGATCGAAAGCAGCCCTGCTGAGAGGGACTTGGGAGTGCTGTTGGATGAAAAGCTGGACATGAGCCAGAAACATGAGCTGGCAGCCCAGAAGGCCAACCGTACTCTGGGCTGCATCAGGAGAAGCGTGGCCAGCAGGTCGAGGGAGGTGATTCTGCCCCTCTACTCAGCTCTGGTGAGACCTCACCTGGAGTACTGCGTCCAGCTCTGGAGCCCTCAGCACAAGAAGGACATGGAACTGTTGGAACGGGTCCAGAGGAGGGCTACAAAAATGATCCGAGGGCTGGAGCACCTCTCCTATGAGGACAGGCTGAGAGAGTTGGGCTTGTTCAGTCTGGAGAAAAGGAGGCTACGGGGAGACCTGATTGCGGCCTTCCAGTACCTAAAGGGGGCCTATAGGAAAGATGGGGAACGTCTTTTTCATAGGGCCAGCTGTGTTAGGACAAGGGGAAAGCGGTGTCCCTGTTCACTGCAGGGGGGTTGGACTAGATGAGCTCTAGGGGTCCCTTCCAACCCAAAACATTCTATGATTCTAACTGTTTTGAAAGACTTTATTGATATATATTGCAATTAGAAAAATGCTTTCCAGATTAGATTTTTCCTTTTATGTAACGCATGATCTCCAATAGGTATGCTTTAAGCTGATATTAAATTGGTAAACACTAAAAATATATTTAATGAATTACAAATATAACATGTAATTGTTAATCACTTTTTGCAGACATTTTTTCTAAGTCTACTTATGTTTCAATGATTTTATTTTTTTTTAGGTTAGACATTAGGAAAAATTTCTTCACAGAAAGGGTTGTCAGGCACAGGAATGGGCTGCGCAGGGAAGTGGTCGAGTCCCCATCCCTGGAGGTATTTAAAAGATGGGTGGACAAGGTGCTTAGGGACATGGTTTAGTGGTGGAATGGCAGTGTTAGGTTAACGGTTGGACTTGATGATCTTAAAGGTCTTTTCCAACCTAAATGATTCTATGATTCTATGACCTTTTGAGAGAACAGTCTCATGGAATCTTTAGGAACTCTCTACGGATTTTCAAGTCATCTTGTCAAGCAGCAGAAACCCTATTATATGAGCTATCAGCCCAGTCACAGATCATGAGTAGCCATCTGAGAACACAGCTTCATCCCATACTCACTGAAGTAAACAGAAAAAAATCTCTGTAGGATTTTGTAACTGAAATGTATAGGACCTTTTCCAGTTACTTCAATGAGCATTGAATTGGTCCCATCACCAGTAGCAGAAGCTATAGTCACTGTAATATACGAGCTATCCTTAGGCTGCAATGTATTTGCATAAACCTTTTGTTGAATAACTTGAATTAAAAAAAAATAAATCAAAATTGAAATCTATTCACAGTTAAATGGCAAGCTGGAAAAGAGATTTAGTGAGTTAAATTATTCACCATGCTCCAGTGAGAGCATATTTCACAGATTCACATTCCCAAGTGAACTCGTGCTCTGCCACAGCCTAGCTAAATTTAGCATGAATAAGCATCTCTGGACAAATAACAGCCAAATAAAACAGGTGCCTTAATACATACACTCAACACCTGTTATTTTACAGAAAAAGACAGCCACACATACATGGTTCTCATTTGATTTATTAATATTTCCAGTCTGTACAAAGCTCTTCCGTACTTGATACCCAGACAGGGCCTTGGGCTAATATGCATTTGTAAGACTGTATTAAATACAAAATTCAAAGGGCTTTTTTTTATGCCTGACTCATTTAGAGTATTAAAATATCAGTTAGTTATGTCTACTACAATTTCTGTGAACTACTTGTCTTTCCTTTATGCTCTTTGTAAGATGAGGTGACCAAAACTGAAAATACAAATTCATATGATGGCATTATATTATTCTTATATACATACAGCACTATGAAGAAGTCAACTCCATCCTAGCCAGACCCAATACACATATGTATACTTATCTTTCTGTATTATAGTCTCTGCATTGTGGTTCTATAATCAGAACCTGTGTTTCACTAGATTCACTCCAGCATAGTGTTAGTCTCTCCACTAAACTATCCTTCCCAAATAATTTATATCTGGATTTTTCTCTAACATGTTATTTTGTCATCCTTTTGCCATTCATTAATGTTTACTCCGTTAGAAGCACTCTACTTCAAAGGAGATGTTAAACAAACCCTCTCAAATTTTCTGGTTTCATTGTTCATGGAATATAAACACTCCCACAGGACTTTTCAGAGAGAGTAATAACCCATCTCCTGGGAAAGGCTCCTGCACAAATACTCAAGTGACTGCACCAAAGTGGTCATAAACATTTGCACACTTTGCTACCAGTTACTGAGAGGATACTGCAAACATATATGGAAAAGCAGTGCCACATGACATACAATAGAGAAATAGAGTTATGCTACCTACAGCTGTTTGGAGATTGTCAGAGAACTTGGGTTTCAGGGGAGCTCTAACACAGGATTCCTGTGGTGAAAGACAAGGTGGGCCAGAAAAAGGCCCTGAGTGCAGAAAAGTACTGAAGCATACAGAAACAAAGGATACTGGCAAGTGAATTGAGAATGATACTGCTTGAAGAACAATAAAAATCAGTAACAAACATTGACGCTAATAAGCTGAATGACTGGCAGTTTGATCAAACACTGTTACAAGAGCAATGAGCAATTCAGTCACATTTGCCAGGATAAATATTAATTTTACGTTAAAGTATCTCCTATCTTATTGTAGCTGCAGTATAAGACAAATGACTACAACATAGGCATGTAAATGTGGAAATAAATGTAGATTCTCAAGAAGTAAAGCTGCTAATAACAGTGTGTTAAATGACAATTTGGTGTCCTTGCTGAATTCAGATGCTTAAGAAAATTTATAGCTTTCCACAAGAGAAAAATGAATAAAGAGTCTGGAAACATACTCATTACAAAATTAATAAATATAGATGATCTAAGATAAGACACTTCTACCCAACAGAAGAAGTCATAAAAATAATAAAAATAATTGAAAACCAGTAAGATCACATGCAGGAGGTAACAACTAAGATTATTTGAAGAGTAGACAGCTCAGAGAAAAGACAACTACAGAGAGCAAAAGCAGCAGATAATCAGAGTTGAAAACCCCAAACTTTGTTTATTTAAATTAGCTGTTCCAAAAGAGAAATATAAAAATCATTGAAGTGAAACTAGCAATGGTTATGGGGCTATAAAACAGAGGAGAGAAGGATCAATCTGCTAATGGTTCTGATCTCCCTACTCATGCTAACATGGTCAGAGCAAAATAAAACATTTATAGTCAGACACGGTAAACAACAAGGGAGCAGATAATTGCACAGGCACACTTTCTCAAGTCAGTGATATTTTTTTCCTCATAGTTTATCTATGGTTATATAAAAGCAGAGGTAATGATCTACTTAACTTATGCATTAATTTACAATCAAGGAAATAAAGCACAGTAAATAATAATTACCATCACTGTTCTGTTTTAAATCCTGCTACAAAAATCTCAGTGGCCAATAAGCACTCATTCATTTAGGACTTTTTTTTTTCCTCCTCTTTATAAACATTGCTGCATTTCATCCACTTTGCTTTCAGAAGATAGTTTCACCACAGAACAGCTAAACAATAAATAATGTCAAAATCTTCAATAGCATAAAGATATAAGCAGTTTAACTCTATATACATAAATTCACTGCCTTCAGTGAGACGCATAAAGCCAAACAAGTGTCTATGTCTTTGCAAAATACAGGAATTAATTATTAAAATACATTTTTCAAAACAAGACTGTCAAACTTGACTTGTAGAAAATACTTTTAAAATTCTGTAACTGCTGTACTGTATCAAACTTGCTTTGATCTCCTTAAAGAAACACAAGTTCAACTGTCAAAAATCAGCTATTGCTCAAATCTTTTACAGTTCTACTGAGTATAGCTGTTCATAACATAAACTACAATCATCTGTTTAGATACTTTAAGTGCATTCATATCTTTTGTAAAGGCAACCGCTATCTTTTTATATTTGCTATAAGCACATTTTTCAGTCTAGCTGACAAGTATGAATAAAATACTTATCTTGAGTTTCTCCAAAATTCTTATTAATTACATTTATTGTGGGCTTGTATTAATTCTAAATGTGCTAACAGGTTTTGTTATTCATAATCTGTGCTCCCATGTATGCCTTTATACCACTATAATTAGTTCAACTCACCCACAGAAACATCACACATGAAAGACAAGACACAGAGTTAAGCACCATGCCACTCAGTACAGACCAGAACTGAAGAAAGTGGCACAACATATCCTCCCCTAACAGCTCCACTCTTCTAAAGATGAGGTCTGTTATCACAGGTCATCTGTTGATGACACCTGCAGGAATATCACAAACGGTATCAGGTGGCCTAGTCCCAAGGCATTTAGGACTTTACAGGTTTAAACCAACAACTTGGACTTAGCCTGCACGTTAGTTGGAAACTATTGGTAACTACATAGCCTCAACAAATTACGCTTGTATGAGGCAATATTGAAAAAGTACGCAGTCATATTTTGTTTTAAGTAGCCATATTTTCCACCTCCTGAAGACAGATACTGAGGGAAATTTTAATCGCAAATTTAGTTCCTAGACCAAAGCCAACTACATTCAACACGGAACATCTCTTGCTGAAACTGTCAACAAAGAAAGCCCGTATATATAGATCTAGAAGTCACTCTAAGAGACTGCATAAAAAGTACACTAAAATAATTCCATTCTCTCTACATTCTAGTAATTACATGATGGTAAATATAACATATTGCCAATTATATTGCCAATTCTCTTGAATTGATAGGCTCTGTCCTCAGCAGGTCCCCCACTTAGCTTGAGCATTACACCACAGTGGCACAGCTGTTTGCTTCTGGTTCTGGAAATAGGGCAGCCCTGTTCTCTGCTATACTGCATGAGATCAGCATGTCTTTAAACACTTAAATTTGAAAACAAGGATTATATAAACTATAGCGATTTTTATAGTGTAAGAAACTATTAAAGTTGAGGAAATGCTCACCCCTAAAATATATCATCCTATTCCAGAATCTGTTCTTGACATCAGTTGTTTGAACATCTTTCCTAATTAGCATGATGAATAAAATAGAAGAATAAAGGCAAAAGGCCATGACAGGGAAGGTACCCCAAAAAAAAGAATAAATTCTTTTCCCCTTTCCCCCCTCATTTCAAGCTGCAGTATCATAAAAACACGTTGACAATTTTTTTGAAAATCCTATAAGGCAAAGAAAATACAATAGGTACCAGCGCCAACCTGGCACCCACTGGGTCTTCTGCCTTGCCAAAACCTTTCATTGAGCTGCTATTGAAAGTGTGAGGAGCATGCTGATGCTGCAGCTGCTGCTGTGTTTGTTGTGTCCTATACTGGTGGAGCTTCTCCAAGGATTTCCTCCAGAACAGCTCATTTTCAGTTCAAATGTAATAAACCTCCACTTCAAATAAGTTCCCAAAAAATCCTTCTCTGTAAGAGAGATCCTGACAGTCCTAAGCTGCAGGTCTAAAACAGGCTTTAGTAGACCATTAACCTACATACTTGTTTAAGCAAATGAATAATTTGCTGTGTGTTACTTGGTCACTCCCCACAACCCAGTCATTAACAGTTGGGTCAAATTGCTGAATGCAAGATGAAAAGCATTTTTAAAAAAATGTTTGTCAACTGCAGGCCCTCTCTCATTAGCTAACATACACTATGTGAATGGGTGTTACATGATTTTACACAACTGCACTGTGTCATCACCAAAGTACACAACAGTTTAGATTAACAGGTAAATGCCCAAACTGATTTTTACAATCTGAGCAAAGCAAATGCTGTTACAATACCAAACCTGAGAGAAAGAAGACTGACAGAAGAACTGTGTCTTGCCGGAGTTAGAGAGGAGGAAAAGAACTGGATTTGTTTCCTATTTTTGGCACACAGAACTGACGAAAAAATAACTGTGTCCGCAGGGATTACTAAGGAAATGCTACTGTGATGGAGTACTGAGGAAGAAGCATGATGCCTCATGCACGTGGTGGGCAGTATGTGAAAAGGCATTGCCAGGTACCCAACTGTGGTATTGGAAGAAACCTCAGATAAAGAACAATGTCATTTCACTGCCCCCAAAGTAAACTGAAAGCCAAGCTGTGACTCTCTGGGTCACCAGCTTCATAGCAAGTGCAGGTTATTTCCCCCTGCATGACAACATATATTCCCTTCAAAAAACTTGTTGAGAGAGAGATGGACTGAAAACCTTGCATGGTTTGCCAAACATTTACAAAGTGTAAACTGACAAAAGTCAGCTGTTTAACACAGATCATCCAATTGTACAATCAATGTCTAAAAATGTTTTGGTACATTTTTTAAATCTTAATTAACACAGGAAAGGGAACTTAAGTAATGGCTTTACTGTTCAGGGCATCACCAAATATTGTCATTAGAGAATAGCTTCCAGAGAAGCTTTTAAATGGCATAAATGATGATAATGGTAATGGTAAGTAAATTGAAAGTCAAATATATATTTATACCACATAGGTTCATCACAGATTCATATGCTTTCATGAATTCCTAAGCTATAGCCTACTCTGTTCCTTCTGTTAATACAACTTTGGTGTAAGGGCCCATCCAGGGCTACAAAGCCATGGACTGAAAGGGGACTCCAAGCTTGGTGGTTGTGAGGCTGAGCTATGAGTGCACACATGGTATAATGCATGCCCCACACTTGTTGCTGATCCAACAGTGATCACTATCAGGGAACAATTGAGAGCAGGGATAACGTGCTTAGATACTGCCTAACTAGGTAAAACAGAGGAATGATACCTTCAACCTGCAGAAGAAGCACAAATGTCTACAAAAAAAGATAAACGGACAATGGGAATGTGCCCTATTGCTTACAGGGTTTGCACTACCATCTTTCAGACTGCAACTCAGATTATTGTGTGAAACCAGTCTCCAGAGATTCATATTTTAAAGTAGATGTCAGACAATCTTTACTGTACTTTTAACATTTCAATTTACTATGATAGATCTATTTTAATGCAATATCCCCTTCTTTCAGAGAGGTTTAGCACCTTTACCTCCTACTGACTTCACTTGCAGTTATAAGTGCTCAGCAGCCATGAATAATGGGCCCAATATCTTTTACTACAACACGACCTGATGAAGATTGCATTGTTTAATAATAATAACTTGCCTAATGATCTGCATTGCCTCTGTGTTTGTTCCCATAGGAATCTGACATGATGGAAAAATAAATTTAAAAACTTGAATATCAGTCAAATTTGAAAGAAATATATTCTAGGACTTTTTTTAGTTATAGAAATAATTTTCAGATTATAAGAGAAAAAGAGCTTGTAGGAAACAGTAACTACAATGGAAAAAAATTGCACTTGTCTTCTATAGTGACACCTATGGAAAATCTTAAGAACTAGTGTCATTATGTATGTCAACAAATAGACCTAAATTAATGGATTCTTAAATGGTGCATGGAATTCATATGTTATTCATATGTTATAAAAAATAGTTATTATTATCCTTTTCAACTAATCTTGTGGTCCTCCGTTGCAAAAGAAACACACTGAAAGCCAGTAGTACAGTATTGTCTGATAGTACAATAATTTATGTAAAAAACATCTAACCTTAATTTTAAATAGTCCTTGTCAAATTTGAGTTCCATGAAAGGACAGTAATTTTTATTAACCACAGATAGTTTGCTGGAGGATATTTCTCTGGCTTCCAGCCCTTTTGCACATATTATATACGCATATATTATTCACTGTAAATGAGTTACACCCCTTTTACCACATGAAACTCCTAACTATGCTGCAGATCAGAGATCAGCTGCATGAATGAATTCAGAAAGAGATGCCCATTTGGCTGATTTGAATTCAAAAGAAAACACTTTTTGATCTGGGTTTATTGTAGTGAGAAACTGCTGCTTCCATAAAATTCAAAGCAAGTAAATGCAGATATGAATCTTTGTTTATTAGGAATAGTTAAAAAAAATTAATATGCCATTTTAGGCCACAGTGAAATCAGCAGTTTCAGATTGCATTACTTACATTTTACAGTAGATTTTTTTTAGAATAATACTCTTCATAGCTTCTTACAGCCATGAAAATAGTTTTCAGTTCATGAACTACCTGAATATCCTGAACAGTAAGATTCATGTTGTTTCTAGTGTTTTGTGAACAAGACAGGAAGAAAGACTACTTTATACTGGTATGATTCCCTACTGAGTATCAATATATTGTCCTGATATCTAGGGCTCAGACACTGTTAAAGTTGCCGGTGCTAAATTTGCAGAGGTGAGTACAGTGAAGAGAGAGCATATGCTCCAGCCTTTCAACACATACTGCAGCTTCTGGTGCAAAGTATCCTGCTGAGTAGCGCTTTAGGAGAAACTAGAAATGTTTCATCTGTGCCCTAATGTTAGAGCTGACACAAGGATAGACAGTAGACAGCTTGCTCCCCCTTTGTACCTGCTTTGTACCTGTTTTAAGAGCAACCCTTATGGGACATGCATCTCCAAGGTGGCAGAAGTGAATATTGCAGTAATCATATGTTCTTGTGAATTTGCACTGCTGCAATTGAGGTATTTCTGTTAAAGATCACATTAGAGTTTTAAACTATAACATGAGACAGAGGCTGTACAACACAGCTACAAATTCTGTACAGGAATAGAGAAAAGAACAGAGACAAAGGAGTAGCAGCAGCACATTGAGGCAGCTGGGTCAAAGACCATGTCAAGAACCTGAAAAATCATAGAAAGACTCTAAAAAGGCTGTCAGACATTTTCTCCAAGAGCAGCAAAAACACTGAGACTGTATAAGCAAAGGCTGGTTTGAAGAGCAGCACATTTGAAAGAATGTGAGGCATAGCAGGCCAAAACGACTTGGCATTAAAGGCATGTTCCTGTGGTGGGCTACATGGTTCTAATGCTACAGAAATAGCACAACAGATTCTTTATGGAAAAAGCTCAAATGTCCAGGGATGGGCATCTCTCACCTTCCTACTCTGCTCCATAGAGGAAATCAGCTTCTCCACTAATTTTTACAGGTGTTCAAATAATAAATCTCTGAGATACTGGCTCTGAGATGGATAATGCAAGCTCTTCTTTACTTGTCTTAGCAATAGCATCAAAACCCTTCCTTCTCCTTAGGAAACTACTAGCTTAAAGTCTTGTTTTTCATCTTGTAGAATAGGGATTGGAAAGGTTAGAAGCAGACTTCATAAAGTGAAGTAAATCAATGAATAATTACTACCCTACATAGCAGAAGCAGCCACCAGCACTCCTAAAAGAGTGAGACAGACACTGCAGTGTATAACACACAGTGTATGAACACTGTTGTAAGCCCGTTGCAGCAATCCAACCCCTCAACCTGTTTCTTTCAGCTGAGAATAAGATGCTGCGTCAATGACTGCAGATTAAAAGAAAAAAAACCTCATCATTCTAAAGCTGAAAGACACTAGACAAATAAAAAGTCAAATGCAATCATTCAATGAAAAAAACTCACAAGCCAACATTTGACAAAAGTGAATGATAGCATCATCTCTAATAAAATAGGAAAGTCAGAAGCAAATTAAATATGAAAGTTTATTCATTTTTACTCCAAACTGACTTCGTCAATTATCTAATTATCATAACAAAACATTTTCATTTTCCCTAAATGGAAAATTTGTTCCAAGTACTTCACTGTCTAAATACTGTGGATTCTCTAACTCTTTTTCATCCAACAATAGTTTCTGAAGTTACAAAAGAACTCAGAATTCCTCTTCTCCGTTGTAAATCACGGAGCCCTCATCTGTCCATCAAATACATAATATGTACCTTCGCTAAAAAGTTCATGTAGCTTATATGATATGAGCCACATGAATTTTACTGCAATACATATAGCAGGACAGGTATATTTGCAGACATGTTACATTTTATAATATTTTAGAATTTGGGGAACAAAACCCTCTCATCTTACAATTACAAATTTCTGTGAGTACCTCTAAAGTGAAAGTCAGTGGAACAAGAAAAATCATTCAGAGATATAGAAGGCATTAGGACATTCTGTTCTTATTGATCTGTGAACTGCTGGTCTCTTCTAATCAGAACGTCTATCTTACCTTGTTACTTCCAAACCATTAGTGCAGTCTAAAAGAAATATGTAAGTACAGGGGTTTTTAATTGCTTTGTATAAATTTAGAATTAGAAGTTCACAGGAGATGTTTCAATCTGATTTGTACCTTGACCATGCTGCTTTTTTCATTATTGTGCAGCTAGCAACCCAGGAAAGACTGGAACTATTAATAATCATTTGATCCTGTGCATGCACAGCATATTCAGCCCAGTAACAATAGCCCAGCTCAGAAAAGAAATGTAATTTACAATGTAGTCCTCTAAAGGGCCTTGGCATGTTAAATGATTCTCTATTAATAACAAGAGTTGCAAACAAGAACTGTTCAAAAGTAGGTACAAATACATTTTAACAAAGCCATACCTTCTCACGTGTCAAAATTGTCATTACCTACATATAATAGCCATTCAGAACATCATGATCGCCACCAATGTTTGGACTTTTCCACTCCTGTATCCACTAGTCATTACGCTAAACATTAGTTTCCAACACTTTGAGAATCCTGATACTATAGTTACACAAATTACATTCCAATTTAATAGAATCACATAGGCTGCAGAAACAGTGTTCAAAGTAGCAGATCAAGAGCTCAAAGTGACAACAACAATGATAAACTTACGAAACTCCTTTAAGGATGTATTTCCTGGTTTTAAAAATTTTAGGTCTAAGATGTTCTGAATATTCTGCAACCCCATGCTTTTTAAAATATTCGAGCAATACAAGCAACAAGGATGAATGTAGTGGTTTAAACTTTGCAAATTTGTGTACTAGGCCAATATGTGGGTTATCATTAGAGAACATGTGAAAATATATAAGGAGTATTTACTTGTTTACTCTTAGTCTCATATGTGGAAACTAGAAATGCAAGCCAATTGCATTGAAACCACGAGAGAAAACTGTCAGTGATCTACTAGGTACAAGACTATGTTCTAAAGCCCATGGGAGGCAAAAATGAACATGTTAGCTGAAGGCAATCTAGCAGAATTCAGATGTACTAGAAACCTAATCTAGAAAGTTGATGATATGGAGTCCATCATCCCCGTCTGTCTTCCCAACAATTTTGCACCTTCTATACCTTCTAAGTATGGTGCAGCACACAAGAAAATTGTCTCACAAGTATACAATTTCCCCTTCTTAGCAAAGTCTCTACTATACTTCTTGCCATGACAAGGATTTCATCAAAAAATAAAATTAATTTCCTCGAAGTAATGATCAATTTAGACATTAAGCAACTCTAGGCTTGTGCTTTTCCTTATCAAAAATCTCAGATGTCAGCAAACAGAAACACATGGTGTGTTTAAGAAAAATATTGTATTTCCAGTAGAAATTCAGAGCAGCCAATAATCATATTAAAAATGGAACTCTAATCTTGAGCTAAAATGTTCTCTAAGCTGTTTATCATCCTGATCAATGTTTAGAAATAAATTTAGGAAAAACATTCTCTAGACTAAAAACTATCAATGATAATTTGATTTACGTGATTAATTTTTGCAAAATAGTGGTATTTCTGAGAATTAAGGCCAAAAATAAATAAAGTAATATAATTAAAATATCACTGTTATGAATCTGGAATCCATACAAATTTATCTACCAATATTTATAACTCTAATGCATTTACTATTATAATAATTCCCCAAGTTGCCATCATTCCTTACAAAACCAAGTAAAATCAGAGATGTTTGTCTTTGAGACATTTCCTTTGTTTGGCTCCATTCACCTGCATTAAACTTTGAAGGTAGCTAGAGATACAGAACACAAATGAAGCACAACTTCCCCTTTGGCCAGACTTTCACAGACTAGCAATCAGAAGCTCTCATTTGGGACTCAAGATATATGGAGTTACAAAATATATAAACATGAAGTTTGTGTCTAGCTTTTTTTTGTCTCCTCCAGAGTGTAAATATTTCTCGTAAGTGAAATCAAGGAACAGACTCCACAGGGAATAGATCATTTTGAGTGAGCCAGGCATGATTCTGTGCAAAGGAATGACAATAAAAAAGAATGTATGTATACAGATTTTTTAACCTTCTGGCCCATAAAGAGTTGCTCTAACTGCAGGTTTCCTTCCTTGTGGGAGCTGGGAGCTGGCACAGTTTGTGAGTCTATCCACCATACAGTTTCTACTAGTCCAGACATTACCGTTTCTAGTTAACCATACGCTATGTTACCAGAGTGGCTGGAAACTTTACAAAATAGTTGCCTATCAAAAAATACAAGTGTGCCAAAACTATAAGAGTGCTGACAATATGCTTAGTAGAATAAAAATTTCAGAGAAAATTGACTGGTTTCCTGATTTTTTCCCCATCAAGACTTTAAGATGAGCTGCCCATCTGCTGTGCTTCCTTAGGTCCCAGCCTTTCACAGTCCCCAGATCCTTTGGGTTATATTGCCAATTGATTGTCTAGGCAGCTCCTAAAGACATTCAATGTGAATAATAAGTTGTTTGACATGGGTTTTTTTTCAGCAGAAAACTCTATAGACTCCCTAACAATTATTTTGGACCACCCAGTTTCTTAGTCTGCTCATCTGTCTATGAAATCATCTTCATGGGTTGACCTATGCTCAGAAGACTCAGGAAGTAAACTATCTCAGAGAACACATAGCAAGAATTTTTCAAAAACAGAATTTTACCTTTAAGAAAAATTGTGCATGGTTGTCTTATCATCTTGAATTAAGACAAAAATCTTACAGGACAAAAGATCAACATATTTTTCTTGAGGGAAAGACTAGCTCTAGCACTGCAACTGTAGCATGGCTAGTTGAAGTTAATGCTTCTGCCTCTCAGTCGCTGGCCTCCCCCAGAGAAGCCAGTGTGTTCAAAAATGTGTTTCAAGAACTTGTCCCAAATATAGAACACATTTTAATCAGACAGACAGTATTAAAAAACAGAGACTTAATACAGTATTTTATGGAAAATGTAACCTGATGCAGTGCACCATGTAACTGGATGAGAAGCAATTTATATGACATGATAAGAAGAGAAGTTATCATCAGATCAATAAGCAATAATGACTGAGGCAGAAAGTATTTCCATTGAGATTAATGGTCAGTTATAGGAGTGTCGTAGTGCTACATCTAGAACCATTAAATCCACCACATCATTAGCTTTTTACCAAATACGCTGTAGTTTAGTTTTTATTACAAGCATATGTTTGTTTTTAGAGAGAATATCATTAGGATATTTTGCTTCCACTTCCATTCTTAGTCACGCAAAATGTGGCATCATGCTGAACTAAAACAAGTTATAATTTATATCCAATTATTTTTTTATCAATAATAGAAACTGTGCATAACTCTTTAGAAAGTAATTTTATCATGACTGAGTGCCAACCAAATCCAAGTTTGACATTTTTAAGTGAATTTAGTGCTAAGGCTAAATTTGTGGAACTAGTTGATCAAGTTCTCCATTCATTCTCCAGACAGATACAGTACTGATAAGAGCTTGTAAGCTTTCCATAAATTTCTTTTATTTGATTTTAAATCAGGACAACCTCCAGACCTTTTATTTCCCAACATGTGTCCTAAGATAGCATAAAATGGCATCAGCTTCCTTTTCAAGTGTACACATAGCCTAAGATAGCAATTTTTTCCATTTCTTAATTTGGCCACTTTTGAATTAGGACAAATTGCGATCAACAGTAAAGCACTATTTGAATGGAAGCAAACAATTTTTTTTCTATCACATGTACTATATGTCCTTTTACTCTCCTATAAGAAATTCTGAAATATGTTTATTTTAGATGGAGGGAACAACAAATCAAGATCCTGTTTTGTTCTACAGACAACACTCCTGCTTTTCCCTTGTGGCTCCTTTAATTAAAATTAAAACTAAAAACTAACTCAGGAACTGATCCAGCACCCATGAGAATACTGGAAAGCCTTAGTGGATGCTGGATCAGCCTCTTAATTTATATAGTCCTCTGTTACAGAGTACTGATCTATTCTATATTACAGCCACTGAGTTTTCTTGTTGAGATTTGCAAGATAAATTGAGATGAGATAAGCACTGGGACAGCTAGGCTTAAGCAGAGGGAGAGCAGTAGTGACAGATGTGAAATAGCAGGAAGGAGAATAGAGCATTACAAAAAACAAGGTGCAGTAAGTTGACAAAAAAACAGCAGGATAGCAGGGCTGACAGGAGGATGATCACAGGTAGAGAAAGGTGTTAGCTAGTATGAAATAACAGCTTGCTCAGCCATTCTGGAGAAAGAGTGACAAATCAACCAGGAGCAGATACACACAAAGACAGAAATGGTTAAAGGAGCTTCAATGCTTGTTCCACCACTGAGGCTGGAGGGCTGCTGAACAAAAGTGCTACATAATTTCATATTGATAATCCAGTCCTCGTCTGTTATTAGCTTGCAATATTCAAATGGAAGGATTATGAGGCGCCACTAACTTTCTTCAAACTACTTATTTATTACAAAAAAATGATATTTCACTATGTGTTCAGCAGACAGCAGCACTGGTATGTATCAAAATAGAAGGTAAAATTTTAAGCTAGTTACTGTGGTCAATCACTTTTGAATTTTCCATTGACTTCATAAAAATCTGACATGATATTCAACTCCCCTAAGCACACACAACTTGCCTAGTAATTACACAAGCAGAATCTCACACAGGGCAGTACTGGATATAAATAGAGGTAAACAGACAGGTCCTATGAAACTCAATAGATAATCCTCAAAATTAACTGAAGAAGCAACACTTAGTTTTGTTATGATACTACTTACAGACTTCACACAGATTACTACATAGCTATGAAATGGAAATAACCCAACTGATTTAAGACATATTTGAACCAGAGCACAAGCTCAGTGCTGTCCAGTACACTGCTGGCCTTGCTTCGAACTGTACCAGTGGGCCATTGTAAAACCTAAAATTTCTCTATAATAATTAGAAACAGCTGTGTATTGGTAAGTTGAAAATACCTTCAGGCATGTAATATTTCTTTACTAAGCTTAAATTAATGAACAAATACACTGTGCATATGCAAACAAGACAGTTAAAGGAAAGCATCATTGTAACAGTAGTATTACCACTATAATCTCTACAGTACTAAAAATGACATAGATATGTTTTGTGTATTTCAAACCCATAGTGCCCTGTGGCAAAATCATTCTGTTTTTTAAAACAGAAATGTATTAAAATTTATACACTCTCTTTGAAACAATTAAACTCAATCATCTAAAGCATTATTTATGGCCTACCATCATTCATTTTTTCTCAAGCAAGATTGATAACATTTACCAACTGCTCAAATTTTAAACAATACTATCTTGTGGGTATGCTGTTAAATTATATTTTTATTCCTTTGGTGTCTTCGTTTTTTTCTGTTAATGTAGAAACTACTGAAGGACAAAAAGGAAGAATTATAACATAGCCAGAAAGAGAAAAAGTACATTCAAATGGCTTTTTCTGATTTTTTAGTATACTCATTAGACTTAGGATGCATGGTCAGACTAGTGATACCAGAATACCTTTTTTAATTGCACATTCTATTTGCCCCTATTCCATGCATTCAACCTGCAGAGAAGAAAGACATTTAAAGATTACCAAGGCAAGTTTGTAATGAAGCGGATACCTCTTTGTCTGTCCTTGCGCCAACAGCAGCAGAAGGGATACTAATTAGAGGGTGAATTATTAGCTTCCCATGGTGCACTGCAGGGGCATTAAAAATGAGTGTAGTTTGTTGCTTTCCTTTTAGATGGTTAGTACTGGTTTAATATATTCTTGTTTCTAGGTGAGCAGCAGGGGACAGTTTTTATGATTATAATTGTTGCATAATTACTGGCCTAAGGTTGCCTATTGTTAAATAAAAATGCTGAGATACTAATGTTTTATTGAACAGTACAAGTAGATAAAATTGCAATATATTTTTCTGAGCAATATAAGCTTGTTATCTGGCAGCTTGATGACAACTCTTAAGTTGTCCTGTGCATAAAGACTGGTTTTTTGCAAAGACTAAAAATAAAATGTGATTTTTTTAAAACTTGAAATACACTTAATTTAAAATAAGAAGTTTTATTTTTATACCAAAGAGAAGACCAACGTCTGCATACATAATCTAACCTCCTGTCAGATTTTACCTCATAAGGAATGTGAACTGACTTCAGAATTAAGACTTGTAGATCTCCCTTTTCTGCAATCACAAATACACAAATACTTTGTAAATTTTCTGACCATATTTTGCTTTTGCACTAATCCAAAACTGATTAACAATGTAAGAAATAAAAGACAAAAATAACTAAAATAAAAACAAAGAAAATTGAGAAATATTCATTATAAAGCCAAACCAGAAATTTATATCCTCTTTGATTCCACTGTAGGTAGCAGAAAAGCTGTTTGAATTTGTAGCAAAAAGGTTTTCATACTTCATCTCAATTTCCTGTTGTGGTTCCTGTAGGTAACAGGCTACTTTGATATCCCATGGTTTATCCAGGTGGAGCTCTATCTGCCAAGCCACCTGCTCTGCAGCAAAACTCCCTTTAGAGAAGCATTCTGAATGCAAAGGATCAGCTCCTGTCACTTGTGCCTATGTCACATTTACACAGACTTCTTTCTGAATTGTGCAAATTCTAAATGTAAGTCTTCAAACAACTATCCTAAATAAACAAAATGCTATTTTGACCGCATCTGGTTCTTTCTACAAAGGAGTAGCAAGAGGACATAGGAGAAAAGAAATTGTTTGTAGTATTTTTTGAAAAATAAATTCTTTTCATCTTATGTTGCCTAAAGCCGGTTAGAAATTTGCTCAGCATTGCACTAAAGCTGGTAAGTTTCCAGTAAAGACTACTGTTACAAATTGTTAATGGCAGAACCTCTTAATTTTTCTTACTTTCAGAAAAGTAAAACAACTAAGAAATAGTTAAAACTGAAGAATAATTAGAGGACATAAACTAATTAGCTGTCTTAAAGAAGGCCTTAAATGGTCTTTCAATGTTCTTTTTCTTGTTAAGCCTGGTCTTCCTAATGACTTCTTCTTCAGGCAACACAGGCCTTACTCATACACTTGTAAACTGAAGAATAGAGTCAGACCTTTAAATATCTGGAGACACCGTCCTGTTGCCTTAGAAGTAATTTTTCCTCTTGAAGCTTTCAGTCTCTTAAGTAGCATCCCCGAAAACCTCCAGTTCCACCAGCTCACTTGAGATATGCTATGGTTATGAGGAATGTTTTGGAAAACAAGCAAATGCTTTAAAGCTTTTACTAAACTACTTTTTTTTTTTCTCTAAATCATGACAGACATCTAAAATTCTTTAAGAGAAGTAAGTACTTGTAGCTAGGCTCCTCTTGTGTATCCAAATACACAATATATTTCAGGGGAAGAAGATAAATAAAAAACCTCTTCTAAGTACCATCATCACTGTCTGGAGGTTCTCCTTTAAATTAGTTTGTTAAAATCAGGGTTAGCATTATAGTGCTTGGATCTTTAAATATTGTTATACAGTGAAAGAAAAGAGGACTATACTCTCCATTCACAACTGGTGGAATACTGCCCCCAATAACCACCTTTCCCTACTCAAGTCATCAGGATCCTTGTGTAACTTCTTCCACCTTGACCTAGAAAATACATCAGTCATTTGCTATTTTTGTAATGAAATGCTGATCTATGCAAGCCTGCGCTGGCAGCTTTATACAGTACTTTCACTGCAACATTCTGCTGGCTGCCAATCTCAGAAAACCCCTTGGTGTTGTTGAACAATAAGAGATCACTGACCTTTCCTTCCTCTCCAATGAATGTACTATTTAAAAGCTAAGGCCACTGTAGAGATAACACAAACTAAGGAACTGATGGCAGGTGTCATCAGTGGGGTGTTATGCTATTGTGATTAGAAGTATATGCCCATTTATACCACACAAGCCTCTTAATGCAAAGACAAAAGAGATGTCTGTGCAGGTTTGTAAACTTCATCTAAGACAAAAACGGTATTTCTATCAAGCCTAGCTTTGCATTTCTAATGTGGAAACTTCACTATCAGAAAATCTCATAGTTTCCCACAAAAACCTTGGTGTGACTTCTTGTTGCTTCTTTATATATTTTAAAAGATTTTTCAGTAACTGCAGGAGGAAATCTATACGTGTCTTCCATTTTAGGAATTTGGATTATTCAGCATTCATATTAACAATTTTTTTTTCTTCCTACTTGTACCTATCACATTTATTTCTTCCAGCTTCAAATTTTTTTTCTTCTTTTTTGGTGTCAATAACCTCATGGCAAAACCTAAAAATCTTCAGTGATTATGTTTATGTAGCTCGCTGGAACTTTCCCTAAACAAAACCAATAGGAAAAAATCCCTTGGTGTAGCTCTATGAGCTCCGGTATCAAAGCATAAAAATTCACTAATCAATTAAAAGAATGTGCTAATTTCAACCACCTCTTCAGACTCCATTTCAATACATAGACTTTAAGCACATGCCTAAACTGACTCAGAAAGAGATACTTTTGTGAACTGCAATTATTTATTTTAATTTCAAGCTTTTTGCTTTAGAAGTGAAAAAAAAGATATTAACGCTCTATGAGCATTTTATGTTCTGAAACTGATTACAGAAGAGCTAATTATGAGCGGGATCATAGAGTTGCACAAAGAGACAAAGCAATCAAGCATCCTCTCTCAAACACCTCTGGGAAGGACTTAGCATCTTTGATTTACTTGCACAAATGGGCAACACTCACTCTCTCCCTGCAACTGACTCATAGCTAGTGATGAGTGTCTCTGCTGGCCAGGTAGACACATCACAGAAGGAGAGTTTTGATGTGAAGCAGTTGAATGTTTTGCAACCCCCACCCTAAAACCAGAAAAGATGTTAGAAGAAAGTGTGACTCTCTGTCCCGACTTGTATCAAAGGTCAGTCTGTCCTGTTCACCCATTTACATTATTTATAAAGCCACATAACAGAATATCAAAACAATTCACAATCTGTAATGCACATTTCAGAAGTATTTAGGTTTTTTAATCAATGGCCCCAGAGAGGCACAGAACTGCAATTGCCTTTCATTGTGAGCTAGGTGTCAAACTTGTGGGGTTTTTTTCTGTTTCCATCACTAGTTAGTTATAAATCTAGCCTGAAGATGCCAGTACTGTAACAGGGTTCATCCACACAGATTCAAATGAGGGACATGAACCAACCTGCCAAAGTGAATATTGAATATCTTGGGGTTTATCAATTTAAGTAAAACCCACTTAACATTTTAATTTCTTTTTCCTTGTGTCGTAATTTCTGTTAAAATTAATCAAAAGAATGTTAAGAGCCAATACAGTGCTTTGTCCAGAAAGACTGCAGTGATCTTCCCAACTGAAATGCTTTTATTCCGTGGAACTGACAAACATTTCTCTTAATAGTAAATCAATCCGCATCAGGAAGAGCCATTCCAGTGCCTTGTATTGAGACAGTTAATAAGTATTTGCATGTATAGTCTGCTTTTTATAAGAATAATAACAACTGTGTTTGTGATCATGAATTCTGTGAAAGGAAAGACCAATCTTTGTCTCAGCAAGACCAAATAGGATTGAGCGGCACCTTAAAGGTCTCATTGTGTAAGCCTCACTGGATTTGCTTTCATCATATTATTTAAAAGAGAAGGGATTGCCCAAAGCAAGGGTAATCAAGACCTAAAGAGTGACTGCTTAAGCAAAATGACAGATGAATACAGCCACTGTAAAAAAGAGAACACAGCACTAAGGAAAAGTCCATTTAAAATAGGAACGCAGAGAAAATACCTTCAAATGTTTTCTTTTTACAATGCTATGATCACTAGAGAGATTTCTTGGCTGAAAATATGAATGTCCATTAACCTGAAGCTTGAGATAGTGAGGAAGGAGAATCAAAACTTAGTATTAGGAGAATAGATTCCATTCCCTGAACGATCCCTGAATTATCTTGTTCTCGCCCTCTCTGCAAAATACAGAAAAACTACCGTATGGTTAGATGCACAGTGTATTAGTTAAATAGCTTGAACATATTTTCCAAACATGCATATGGTGGAAATTTTTCCAAGAAAAATATAGAAACTACATAGTGATACATAGGTGCTTTAATTGATAGCAATGATATTAAAAAAAAAAAAAAAAGCAGAATCTAAGATAAGCTGGGACACGTTCCAAGGAGACAGATAGGGTTACCATAATGTAAAAGGTATTTGTTTTGTACCAGGGGAGGAGGGGAGGCAGAGGAGAGGTGACCAAGAGATAGAATGAAAAGATGAATATAGATAGTAAATCTTAGGAGATGGGAACCCCATGTTTGTACAGTGTTGGACAGACCCCTGATCGATTTTGCCACAACATTCTGAACAGAACCCATTGGTGAAGAGATGCTCCTCCCTTTGGGTCATCCGAGCTATTGTATGATTTTCTTACAAGAAAATAATTCTCTTCATCATTTCTACTGTCAAGCAAAAAGGAAGCTCACATAAGAACTTTTTGCTGCACTTTTAGATAACGGCACACAGGTAGTGTAATTGCCAGTACCAAGTGGGAGCTGCCTGCAGGCTCCTCTGTCAAAATGGGCTGGCAGAGGTTATCTTGGGACCAAAGAAATTGTGCAGCCCAAGCCAGGCCTGAAGGCCAAGCTGTTCCCACAGCACAGCACAGCACAGGTCTGGGCCTGCTCCACTTAACTGTTTTGTGGATCACTAACTCAAATACTGATCTCCCAGTCAGGGTCACTGCAGTGTTGTAGGAAAAATGAAGAGTCTTATTCTGCTGAAATTATACTTTTCACAGAAAACACTAATGGGACGAACCAATCTAATTTAATGGGGGATTTTGGCAAGGTTTTTTGTTAGAAGAAATGTTCAGTAAAAGATAAAAAAAAGTGTTTATCTAACCACAGGGTTCCTGAATCATCGTTGTGGCAGACTACTAAACAATTTAGTATTTTCAGTGAAGAAATAACAATAATTTCTGAAATATTTTTGCTTTAAAAAAATGAAATTAAACTTACTTCAGGTGAGAGAATAAAGCTGTCATCTTTAGAAAATGCTTTGATTATTTGAACTATATAAAAGGAAAACATGTTATTTAGTATCTCTAAATCTGTTTCCCAAATATATCCTTATGATAAGGACAAATGCTGAAAAAAAAAAAATCTGCTGACATCCTTTCACATTTGACTTCTTTGTGATCACTTTTAAGAAGACCTGAAGCAAACAATTCCCAAACAAGAATGCTGCCAATCCATTTGCCAAATAATCAAAGACAGCAAATTTTGGATTAAAAATTGGGAGGTTTTGCACAAGAAAATGGGTTCTTAATATGATTCCCACCCTAGAAAGTGAAAAGAAAATAACATGTGACCTCTGCATCCCATCAAAACAACCTGAAATTAAAAATAAGAATATTGAGAATTAGAGCAAAACTCACACGTAGCTTTCTGTTGAAATAAAGAAAAACAAAATACATTCAAAAGACTGTTTGGATATATTGATTTGGTGATGCACAATGCAAAGAGAAAAGGATTACATCTGATAAAGAGTTGACCACTGAAACAAGTTGATCCAGCTCCACATGCAGCTGTAATTAAAATCAATGACTTGTAAGATGCCACCTTAAATGTGACCCTGGGTACCAAGCATTACAGTAGAGAATGACAGGGAAGGTTAGAGAAAGTCAGGGAAGGGAAGGTCAAGGATAGGAAGGGAACTTCAGGAAAGGGAGTTGAAGTGAAGAAGAGGGAATTTCAGAGGAGAGGTAAGATTAGAGAAGAGGAGGTCAGTGAGGAGGAGTCAGAGAAGAGACAGTCAGAGAAGGGATGGTCAGAGAGGAGAAAATGCCAGAGAAAACAAGCTGAAAGTACAGAAGAGAATGTCAGAGAGAAGAGAAGAGAAGAGAAGAGAAGAGAAGAGAAGAGAAGAGAAGAGAAGAGAAGAGAAGAGAAGAGAAGAGAAGAGAAGAGAAGAGAAGAGAAGAGAAGGTCTGAAAAAAGGTGAGAGAGGAGGAGACAGGAGAAGGGAGGGGAAGACAGAGCAGAGGGCAGTTTCACCTAAAAATTATGCTCTTATGTAACGCCATACTTCTTAGTGATGAATAAAAGCACCATTAAAAATCTTCGGGGTTTATATTAGGAAGAACTACACATTCTAATATGCATTAGTCTCCTTTTTCCATTGTCCATATTTTCACTTAGTATAAAGCATACCTAAAAAGTAAGAAATTCTTACACTCTAGCCAGCGGGGGCTGTACACTTATATACTGGTATATGTATAACAGCTAGTTCTAGACTTTGATCTAATGCACATACCCTCATTTGAATGGAGGGCTACTGTTTGAAAGCTTTCCATCTCACAGTAGATACAGAAATGTAAGATATTAATATATTGATTCCTCCGCACTCAATGGCTGCAAATTCAAATCTCATCATGACTGTTCAGGATATTGTGTAAAATAAAGGCAATGTCTCATCAGCTCCAATGGCATATTGAAGGTCCACTATCAAAATGAAAATGCATGTCAACTTCAACAAAGGTACTTTCATCCTGAGCTGTTCTGAAGGATATGCATCTGTATATACAACATAGAAAAATCTAACACATTTAGGTCAAAACATGTGTTACTGCTATGACTGCAGCACTGAACTACCATCTGAACTACCATCTGAAGTTTAAACATCATGTTAGTGGTGCCAAATATGCCTATCGGTGAGCAATTGCATTGTGCATCACTTGTTTTGCATATTTTTTACCATTATTATTTTCCTATGCTGTTTTATTAAACTGTCTTTATTTCAACCCACGAGTTTGGGGTTTTTTTCCAATTGTCTCCCCCATCCAGCTGGGGAGGGGGGAGTGAGCAAACAGCTGTGTGATATTTAGCTGCCCTGCCAGGTTAAACTGCAACACTCGTATAGGTGTTAGAACTGAACACTGTCTAGCAGCTACCATATACCCAAATGATAGCAATTGTATGAGCTGGATACATCATACGTAGTAGAATACAGGGGGTATAAAGACAGCCTAAAGCCCTCAGCATGGGAAGAAAGAATAAAACATGGGAACAACTTATCCTCATGTCTGCAGTCCCTGTAGGGCTTCACTGACTACTACGGTCTATCTAGTATGGAAGCTAGCGTTTTAAGGACTCTGTTCTGATCCTAATTTTAAGTGCCATTAGACTGCCAGAACTGTAAAAAGTAGTTTTAGTATAATTAACAGGAGACTTTAAAACTTAATTTTGTGCTAGATTAGAAAAAAAAATGGTTATTGCAGCATCACACACTTATCTAGCTACTGGCTGAATATTGTAACATGTCAAAAAAGGTGCCAAAAGGTGAACTTCTCTTACAGTCAGAACTAAAGCATACATATTGGGGAGATAAGCAAACAGAAAGTTGTGGTAGGTTGGCCCCTGCTAACAGCCAAGCACCCACTCAGCTGCTAGCTCCCAGCAGCGGGATGGGGAGAAAATAGGAAGAACAGAGGAGCAAGAAAACTCATGGGTTGAAAGGGAAATCATTCACCAGTAACTGCTGCAGGTAGAACAGACTCAACTTGGGGAATTTAACTTAATTTACTGCCAGTTAACATAAACATTTTATTATTGATTTGGATGTTGGGAAACAAAGAAGACAAACATTTACTTAGGGAAAATACCAGGCTCAACTTCATTACTTCACTCCAGACATCTCTCCTCCCTCACTTGTTATTGCTGCAGGTTACACTCAGACACATCAGTGAGGCAAGGAGTAATGCAGGCAGTTGAGGCCAGTGTACAGTGGTTTCCCTCTGCCATTCCTTGTTTCTCACTCATTTCTGATGCTCCACATGGGTCCTCCACAGGATGCAGTCCCTTCAGTGATGAACCTGCTCTGGTATGGGCTTATCCACAGGCCACAGTCCCTTTGGGGTCATACCTGCTCCAGTGTGGGGTGATCCATGAGCCACAGTCTCTTTCGGGGTGTGCATGCTCCACCATCCCACAACTGCCCCTCTGATCTTGTTGTTCCCTCTGTTCCCTCCTTCCGTGCATTCTTCTGTCCTTTCTCAAATATGTTTACACAGAGGCACCACAAACTCCTCCGAATGGCTTGGCTTTGGCAAATGGTGGGTCTATTGCCAAGCTGGCTGGGAACAACTGTGTATGGCACAGGGCAGCCCCCGAACTCTTTCCACAGAGGCCACCCCTGAAGCTGCCTCTGCTACTAGGACCTTGTCATTTACACCCGATACAGAAGTTAGTTAGCAATTATTAGGCTGCTACTGATCTGTAAAGATGTGGACTTATCAGGAGTCTTTCCTCTTAACAGACAAAGAGAAAACATTTGAAAAATCAAAAGGGGATTTCTGAACCCATTGGTTATGAATAGCAAATGAAATATAAAAGGAAAGACAATAAAACTTTAAGTCTTTTTCTCCAGTGCATGCAACTAATATCCGTCCAGGTGGGGTTTTTTCAGAACTTGGAATAGTACAAAAAGGAGAGAGAAGTTTTAAAAAAGAAAAAGAAAATAACAGCAGGTAGTCCTGAGGTTAATTTCATTAATATAAAAAGGCTAACACTATCTTATTCACAATCTGCTTTTTGTTCTTTCCTGTTTATTAAATTAATGCAGTTGTAATTCCATTTAAAGACAATATTTAAATGTATTTGACTATGTCAAGGAAAGAAAGAAGGCTTTGGAGGGTTCCCTTCAAACCCCTTTAATAAAAATGGACTTCTTAAAAGCATTTGGGGTGTTTATAAGACTGTTGGCCTTCTTTCTTTTCTATTTTTCTCTACAACTCATGGATCACTAATGATGGCATTTTCACCAAGCAGCAGTGACATGTTAAATTAGTCTATATCCTTTTGGCAATTTAACAATGAGGATTAACTATTAAACTTTTAAACCAAACAATATCATTGATACAAAATTAGGAGTTTTTCAAAGGAAGATAATTAGAATAAGAACAAAGAATCTTTAAAGCTGAATTTTTTAATAAAATGGATGCAAAATTAAACATGTAAAACGTGACAGATGAAGAAGCCAAAAAGACATACAATTTAGTAAAGTATAAAATGCAAACTGTTCATTCCTATTTATCACTACAACAGGGAAATGTCAAGGAGTTTTAATGCTTAATGAGCCCATCAAGCTTAGAATGCACCAATTGTAGCATTTTAGCTAATTGGCTACAACATTTTTTTCTTCAAAGTCCATCCTCCGTGGCCCCTTCCTCCTCTTCTCCCCCTCCAAAATGGCAGTGCAAAAACTCTGAGCGCTCGTGTGGACTAAATTACACCTTTTACAGTGCATGGGGTAGTTCGTGGGTTATTTTTGAAGAAGGCAGTTCAGACAATATTTCAGAAAGGATTTTTTGCTTTTGGCATGGCTGACATTTGTTTTGATAGTTAACAAAATAGTTAATATAAGCAATGGTGGAACGATAATCCATTCAGCTATGTGAGGGTGTTGCTGTGCCTTTTATACAACCTCACATTAAACAAAATTGCTAAGCTATCCATATCAGATATACAGTATTGATATCAGATTTATACTACAGAAAAATAAATTACTGGTGTTATATTAACCAATATTCTTAGACATCTTAGACATTCACTGGAACAGGATGCCCAGAGAGGTAGTGGAGGCCCCATCCCTGGAAGCATTCAAGGCCAGGTTGGACGGGGCTCTGAGCAACCTGATCTATTTAGCGGTGTCCCTGCTCACTGCAGGGGGGTTGGACTAGATGACCTCTAGGGGTCCCTTCCAACCCAAAACATTCTATGATTCTATGATTCTGTGATCTTTACTCTCAGTGTAAAGTCTACTTTTGGGAGCATGAGGGCAGGTTAAGCATTTCTGACTTGCTTCAGCCAGAAGTTATTATTTTAGTCACCTATGTCTGTAGCTTTGGTACACATACCCCACATGACCTTGTGCTAGGAACAAGAACATAGGGGTACAGGGACACAAACATTTTTTCACTGTGACTCCAGGATGAGTGTTTGCCATAGAATATATAGTCTAGAATATATGCTAACTGATGAAGAACATGAATTTCTACAGAGACTTTCTGCTTTTCTTTTTTATGTAGTTCTAATTTAAATGCAATGTAAATGTACCATTGTCTTTCTAAGTTTTACATCATCCATTGAAGCCTACTTTATGTAATATTTTAAAAACATATCCACAGATGACTGTGAGGCTTCTTTGGAGGTATCTGAAGTTGGTATGTTTCTTCTGGAAGCTATCAAAGTAGTTCATGCAGAAGAACATCTAGCCCAGGTGTAATTTGCCAGGCAATAGTTAATACAGGCTGATACACTGTGATATCCAGAAAAGTCAGATAACTCAGACATAGGTAAATTTCAAAGCTGCACAGAATGATTTTGAAGACCTTTGATCCACAGGAGACTTCATACAGAAAAACAAGGATGTGAGCCCAATTGCTAGTAAAAGAAACCGGAGGCACGTCTTTCTAGATCATTAGGTTTTTAAGATCAGGAAATCGGGCAGCAGTCTGTGTTCAAATCTTGAATCTGCAAGATTTAGATTAAACCAGATAAGTACACAGCTAGTTACTGCTTTTCTGGCTCTATTTTTTTCTCACAGATATTAAATAACTACTCTAAAAGTTCATATTAAGATTATCTAGTTAATTTAACATCTCTTCAGAAACAAAGTATTTCCTAAGCGAAATAGAGGCAATCCTCACCTAACGGGTGTCACACCATTCCATTTGTGGACATTATAGGTTTGGTTGTGTTTTTTCTATCCATTCTGGAATAACTACTGTTAGAAAACAAATGGTTTGCATACAGTAGTCAGATGAAAAAACAGTTCTTCTAGAAATGCACTTAAGCATGTGCAAAAACCGTTTAAAGCCAAGGGACTCATACTATGCTTAAACACTTTCTTATATATTCATGTATTTAAGCATATATGCATGTGATTTTATGGATCAAGAAATGTAAATGGATTTGTAACATGAGTTCCTTTAAAATAAATGTAATTAATTAAACAGTTATTATTCAAAAACAAGATCAGAGAAAAATCTGATGATCTGATAATTCTGACATAATCTGTTGGGGTTTTAAAATAAATTTTCTTACCTGAAGTTACACTGTGTTTTTTTTTAAAAAAAAAGAGCAAAAAATTAAGAAAAGCCCTGTCCTTGTATAAACCATGCCTTGGCTTCTCTGCAGAGATAGAGTTCTAGAACCAAACAAGAATCTCTTTTTGGTTCCATTAGTTTTATTTGAATTATCTTCCTAACAGTAGATGTGTCAGATGGCAATGCTTAATTTGACTGAAGATTATCCACTGAGCACAAGATTAAAATAAGACAGTTGGAAACACATCTCCTCCCTCTAAATAATGCTGCCCCTTTAAATCCCAGTAAATGTTTTATTGGTATTAGACCTCAAAGATTTAAAATATCCCAACAAAAAAACATGCTGAGTGATTGATACATATTACCATTGTTAAGAGGCAGCTGACACCAGCTGGCCTCATGCTTCATCCAACTTGCCCATTAAACCTGCCTCACTGCTCTGAATGAGTTTATATAGCAGGGTCTCTGGCAAAACCTTGGAATGCTGTCAAGCCACACAATCATAACTATTCAATATAGTGTGCGTAATTGTATCAGCAGGGAGACAAAAGATTATTATTATCACTGAACAACTAAAAGGTACAGAGCTTTACTGAGTAACATTAGCACTTGAATGTTATATAGTACCAGTGTCTTTCAGATCATCCTGGTTGGGAAATGTTGATCCTTTCATCTCCGCAGCTGCTAAGCTTTACTACGTTGCAGAATGACAAGTGTTAAAAAAAAAAAAATTAAAAATACATAAGTAGAAGTTGGAGAGAAAAAGGGGCAGAAGGGGAACAAAACTGCAAAATATGTGCAGTTGATTAAGTGGCTGAAACCACCACTTTTGTGTTATGTATTGATTCTTACACTTTTTTTTTATTTATTTGATTGATGTCAATGGTGTTTCATGTCAGCTCAAGCCATAATAATATTTTACAACCATGTTTGTGAGAGCTGAACTAAATGAGAACAATTGGATCAGAAGGCCCTCAGTCACATTTCTTTGATTTAGTGAAGCAGGAGCCTATCTTTATTGTGCTGTTGCTAAAACCATCAGTAATTAAAGCTGAGTGCTTAAATCTTTGAAGTTCATCAAACAACATGCCCAACATGCTTGTTTATTGCTAGAGATGTGCTAAACCTTGAAGTCAACCAACCCAGCAAAAGCAGTCCTCTGAAGAGTTGAAGAACCACAGGAAGTATTTGTTAGAATAATTTTAGAGGCAAAATATGCCCATTTTCTTTAAAATACTATTCAGCAAATAGCCCCCAATTTGTTTAAGCAATCCAGAAACAATATGGGTTTTGGTGATGCTTCCCATGCTAATCTGAAAAAATGGAAAAGTATCACATTCAGAAAGTAATACCAATTAAAAGAATGAGGTTCTGATTAGAAAAACCCAACAAATATTAGCATACTTGTAGGTTCATTCCCATTCAGCAACACTTTTGAAGAATTTACTTAAGTTTGAAAAGGACCTTAAGCATATACATAAAAACAAACATGTGTTCAAAAGATTCACTGAACAAGGGTTCAAAATATTGTTTTTAAAAAACAGTCATGCACATTTCAAACTTTAATAGCTCCATTAACAAAGATGTGATGAGCTGTGGTATTATTCTATTGCTAGTTCTAATAATAATGTTTTCCCTTAGAAAGCCATGGCTGCTATTCCTTTCAAACTGTGTAAAGAAATACTAACTCCCTGAGTTCTCTCCCTCTGCCTGAACCAATCTTCAGGACCTAGCCTCTCTTTTAACATTAACATGAATTATAAAAAAAATCACCTATATTAGAAAAATATACTACTTTTGAAGGTCTCTGTAACTCACCAGTACCTGTCACTATAAGAGACTTTGCAATTTAATATTTTTATATATGTAAATTAGATAATTAATTTAAACAACTAACTGTGACACACAGGTGAAAAAATATCTTCTGTCAGGTGAGAAAAGTCCACGTTTGGAGAAAAAATATACCTAGGAACTCATACTAAACTTGCCCTATGGAGAAGTTCCTATTAGCAACTTACTTCCAAGAGATAAGACTAAATTTCAAGTCTGACTGCTTTTTCCTTACTCCAACAAGAACAGTTCGTAGCACAAACCTTAAAGCTCAGAAAAAAGCAAGGTTTCTTTTGGCTTTTGCACCTTTCCCATCCTACAGTGAACTTTTAGTTCACTGTGTTTTTCAAAGCACTAGTGGTTTTCAAAGGATAAGAACCAGAGAAACTACTCTGTTCAGCTGTAAGCTTGTCATTTACATCATATGTCTCTGTATTATAGGATACTCCCTTGCCTTGGTGGTTATGATCTACATGCCAACCAGGTCTTAAGATCTACTGTAAGAATAGCTAAGATCACATTAGCAAGGATATGAACAGCAATTACCTCCAACTGTTTGGTCATACTTTTTCAAAAATATCTACAATATAGTTGAATCTCGGAATTCTGGTTTCTTAACAAATTTTAGTGTTTGACTTTTTTTTCCTGACAATTTTTTCTTGCTTCTTGTGAAAGTATATTTTTAATTGCCTTTTGAAAAAAAGTGTTGTTTTCACAATTTTGTATATATGCAAATATTTTCTACTTAAAAGAACGATCTGTTGCTTTCAGCAGCTGTTTTTCAATGGGACTCTGGGCTGTAAAGGTTTTGAGGTCTCCTTAGAGCTTGTTGAGGGACCCCAGTTTAATGTTTTTCTTTAAAACACAACAATTGCAGAAAGGTGTCCTGTTTATGCTAACTATTTATTTAAAACCAGACTGCAATGCATTAGAAAATACACAACAGGGAGTGTTGTCACAGCGTGCCTGTAAGCACACTACACTAGTCCCACGTCTTTTTTTCCAACTACAATGCCTACATAATTGTCCAAGAATTACTGTTCTTCCAGATAAATGAATTTTTCTTTTATATTTAATGCGATTTACTATACACTACAAAGAAAGTCAGCACTGCTGGTTCACTTATGAGTAACATTTACTTCCACTTTTCACGAGAGGACAACAAGCCAAAGAGAAGTCAGAAAGGCAGCCCTAGTGCACTATTATACAGTGTAGCTGCTCTCTGTACAAGCAAAGTATTTCATGCAGCAAAATTATTTTATCAAACTCAGGGGCAGCTGTGCTAGAAGAAAAATGTTACTTAAAATATTTAATTGGATTGACATGAAGTCAACTGTCCTAAATAGCTGAGATATAATTAACTATGTATCTAACAGCTTGAAACAATAAAAACAACCTTTATTGACCACATTTGTTAACCACTGTTTTTTCACGATACTCAGGTTAGTAAAAAGGCAATTTAATACCAGCTGGTATATGCAAGAGTTAGAATGAGGTAGTCAGATAATGAGAACATTGAGTTGTAGCTAACGTTCAGTAATTCATATGAAGAAACAAAAAAGAGTGCCTTTTTTTTTGCCAGCAGTAGATTCTTTTGATGAGTAACAGACTGTGGAATTTTAATTTTCAGGACGCCACACACATATCTTTCAGTACAAGGACTCTCCAGCAGAGCATCCTGATCTGTTAGAAGTGATTTTTTTTTTTTTATCCTGATGACCAAAAGCCTTCTCGGTATAAATGACCCCCAACATGTTCATACTGAGATATATCAAGGTCAGTTCTGTAATGTGAAGCATCTTTCTTAGTACAAACCGAAAACATTCAAGGTTTCTCTATCACTTTCAGGGTAGTTGTTATGCTAATTCCTATCCCATTCTCTTTACACAATAAATATAAGAAATATATATTTCCATATATGTGTTGTCAGACATTTCTGCAAAACAACAGAAGGCAGAGTTTAACCACCTGTCAGAGACTAAATCCCTAAGATTTCCAAGTGTTAGCTGGGGATGAGCATGGAAGATGTAATGGAAAGCTGATCTTCTCACATCAAGCATTCACTTGGTGGATCTGCAGGGCTGACTGTTGCTTACACAAAATATCTAGACAACACGGTAAATATGCTACAGACTTTCAGATATTTCTAAAGAGAGGAATGACTGATCCAGGCACGAATTTAGATGATGCAGATGCAATTTTTGTTTTGTGTTACAGAGGACTATGTATGACTTAGAAGTCACTGTGGACATGTAGTAATTATGTAATGAAGCGGGGTCCCTGGGTTTTTGCTGCCCTGAACTGGCACGTAAATACACAAAGACACTAAGAACAACAGCCTTAAACAGTAGTCACTAAAGCCAGTAAGCCCTGCCTTTTAGCTGTTGTGTTTATACTGCCCTGGGTTCTGGCACAGGCTTAGCTGGTGTAAATTCAGGACTCTGCTCTGTGACGCATTTCTCTGCAGAGAGATGCCCTTAGTGTGCTTGCGTTTCTCCTCTCTATCTGTAAAATAGTTTTCATTGTGATACAGCAAAGACTCATTCATATTAGGGGGATGAGTGTTGTCTTGATAGATAAATAACAATGTAGGTATTCCAGAGATCTATAAAAATCATTCTTCATAATTTCAGTGCAATAGCTCATACTGATATAATGTAGCAATTACACGGCATTTTGGTTGTGTACTACAATAAAAAAAAAATTAAGAAACACATTGTTAAAAGAAAGATGGAGCTTAGTATGAGAAATTTAGCAGTCTTGTAGAAAAGGGATGTGGAATTCAATTATGGGTTTAACCCAATCAAGTATCAATAAGCTATGACTCACTAAAGTCCTGTGGAATACCATAAGACCATACTGTTATGACTGTTACCAATCCTTTTTAATATTTAGGTTTAATCTTAATATTTACCATTCAGGTTCCTCAAGCAAGAGAGAAGTTGTACAAAACACATATTTAGGGATTTCTGTACAGTAGGTGGTTTTGCCATTCATAGTCTTTTAAAAGATACTAATCACTCTTATTAGTTAGACAGAAGTTAATGGTTTAAAAACATATTTGGTGTTTAAAACTAAAATTCAGTAGTTGCACAAGTTAGGCAAGGCATACCACTCTGGTTGTTTTATCATACTAATGCCTTATCTGATGAGTTACATAAAATTAAAACCCTTAGGCAAAATTAGTATATTATAAAACATTCTGCTTTATCTGGAAAAAAGGAGAAAAATGGATTGCAAAAAGAGGCTTAGCATGACTAAGAACCGCTTGCAGTTCCCAGTCAATATTAGGCTTTACTGTTATCTCTATCCAGCGGTTTGACCAGTTGCTTAAAGAACCTCGGTTTTTCACAGGCAGCATGCCAGCATTGCTCAGCAGCAAGAGCAATAATTATTCTTTCAGACATGGTCAGCATGCCACATCAGTATGGCATGGGTATAGAACATGCACTTCTGCATGATACAAGCATTTCTTGCCTCTATTCTGCTCTGTGGGTGGAATTCTTCAGTTAACGTGATTTTAGATAATGACCTGTATACCCTATGATCATCCTGGTGTACTTGGGTCCTGATTCAAAACGGAATTCAAATCTGCAGAACTCTGGCAGGCTTTGGCTTGGGCTTTTGTTAAGCCTTTATAGGAGCTATCCCCTTCCCTCACTTGGTTGGCAAAATAGATCACATTTTGTGATGCTAGATAGTGCTGTGCAATGCACAAATAAAATATAGAGTGAATACTTAGTATTTTGAGCTAACCATTGGGGACAATAATCGTGTTCATGCTTCTCAGGTATTTTACCAGCTATGCTGATTTAGCATAATTAAAATTCAGGATCATAAAAATCCTAATGCAACGGCTAAAATTTCAACATCCTATTTTTAAGTTGGATAGTTGCTTTTGATTCAAAAATATCTAACTTAACATCTATTCTGCCAAATGGCAGTGTTGCAAACCTGAAATGCAGACGTGATTAACAGACAAATCACCAGCTACTGATGTGAGTACCTTTATCTACTTCATCTGCATACCTGATATGTACTTGCCTATCTCTAATTGTGGGGCTTTTCCTCTCTTTTTAAGAGGGTTTATAATGAAACTGTGGTATCAGTACACAGGTTATGTGACAACTACTTATCACACAGTGCAGTAAGTAATGTGCCATAATGCGAGATGGAAAAAACCTGCCTGAATGCTGATCTCTTTTTCAGTTTTACATACAAAGAGTGGATATTTTGGCAACCAGTCCTGATTCATTTCAGAACTAAGAAATTGGTGGAATAATTTTTTTAAGTCAAGTCTGAGGTTCAGCTGTGCTCTTATTCATTGTGATTTCAGAGCCAAATAAGTGCATGAGACCGTAAGTCAGTAACACCTCTTAATTCACCAGTAGGTGCTGATAAGAACACTACAGAAGCCAGCATAGAACAGCACATGGTACAATCATTACTTTGGTTTATATCAGGAATGAAATCACCCGTCACTTCAAATAAGAAAAAGATTTCCATGAACTTTTGAACAAACAACATTAAGTGTATTTTAACTATTAAAATAACCCTGGTTTGGTATTTAATAAAATAAACAGGACTTTTATATTAGCAAATAGTTTATATGCAGTCATTATAAAGCTAAAAATATGTCAAATATATTACAGAAAACCCTAATCAAAATATATATTCAAAACACCTGAAAACCCAGGAAAAAGCTACACCCTGTTATCAAAATCTGTACAGACAGCATGAGGTTGAAAACATGCAAATCAAATGCTAATCTCTCCATAATGTAAAAGGATGCTTCCTATCATTTCAGAGACCTCATATCACTTAGGGGCTTTTTTGCAAAGATTGTTCTTGGCATGATCAGTTTTCCAAGACTTTCACATCACTGAAAAATGCAGCTATTATTTATGTTTGATATTTAGTTTTCCATGCAAACTTAATGAACCTCATTTTCAGGCCTCTGACTTTAAAGGTTTTAGAAACATCAAGCTGCAGAGCTAGGAAGCTGAAAAAAGAGGCCCAAATTTACCAGGGAAAATAAGTGTATGCTTACATCAAACATGTTGACCTATTTGAGAAAATAAAGTGGCCGTATTTATTTGCATTGCTATCCTCTTTTCCATACCTTTTCATAACTACATTTTAAAAAGACTAGCACACTAGACATGTCTTTCTAAAGTCCAAATAAATGTTTAAAGAGTATGAAAACAGAACAGAAAGAGAAGAAACTGGATGGTCAAGAGGGCATTTTTCAAAAGGGTGTATGATCAACAGAACCAAAATTACCACAGAGATATTTTTTTCTTATTAAAAAAAACTTTCAAGCCTCAAAAGCAGAGGCAAAACACACTTTTTTCATGTTAGCACGAACAGCATTGTATTGGTTTATTGAAACGACATGAAGTTTTTCTTTTTTAGTCAGATCAACATGTAAATGTATCAGTGCGTCATAGGAGTCACATGGCTGGAGGTAGATAACAAGAACTGTAGTCTGTGAAGAGTATATCACAAACGAGAAGTTGGGGGTATCAAGCAATTTTTTTTAAAGGTTTACCATTTGGATTACAAGCATGGATTTTTTCATCCCATTAAAATATGTTTTGTTGAGCATGTATGAGTCATGATTTGGTAATGTCCTAAGCATGTAAATGGCTCTGCTGGCTTCTCTGAAGTTGTTATAACTTTAGCCTACAAGAGTATGCTCAATAAAATTAGACAGGGTAAAGATGAAGCACTTGCTCATGTGCTATGTGAAATAAAGGCAAATATATTTGGCATCATGAAGATCAAGTCCTGATTGCTGGATGTGAGCCTGAAAACAATAGATAGGGAAATCCAATTTCTTAAAGCACAAAATTTTATGTTTTGAAATTATACAAATAAAGAAGCTCAGAAATATGAAGTACATGCATCATGAAATTCTGCTTACCAACTCATATGTATCATATTTTGATAAAAATCACTTCAATGTACTGGTGCTGTCTTTTGTGACCTGTGTCCATTTTGTACGCACGCAACAAAACTAATTTGGCTAAAAGCTAAAGTTTTGGCACAAGACAACTGAATCCATTACAAATTACAAAGCTACAGTTATAACCGCAGCTCACTGAGTAGAACATCAGAGCAGCTCAGAACTCCGGTTTCTACAAAAAACTACTTTTATTCCAGTAGCCACCAGAAAGATACGGCAAGGCCAAAGCCAATAGCAACCTATTGTCCAAATCCATTCTGATCAAATTTTTTAGTTGGGATGTGCAGCTCAACTATCTTGCTGTTCATTCTTTTCCAGAAATCCTAGCTCTCCCATAATAAGTGAAGGTTTGTTACTTTTTTAGCTGAAAATACAAGCCTTGAGGTAAATGGTTTAAAATCAAATCATTTGCTAAAATTCACTTTCGTGTCATAACCTGTAGCCTGCAATGGAAGGTTGCTACCAAATCTTCTATATGATGCATATGTTGAATATTTATGTGAATATTTCCTGCTATACAATCATAAGAAAGAAATTTCAACTATATTTCAAGGGTGCCAGATCAGGTAAAGAATGAGACACACAATGCTTTGTGCCTTCCCATCAACATGTACCTGCAAGTATGCTGATTATATGTTCTCAGAAGCTCCAGCTCCATTTCCCCACACTCTCTCTTCTTTTTACCCTAACCTTTTTTCTGTACATGTGCCAGAAACACAGTTCTTACTGCCAGACCTCAGTATTATAACTTATTCCTATTTTACATCCTATTCATTCCAGAGGGGGCTCTTCCTTCCTGCCAGAGGTCTTGAGCTCCCTTTCTTACCATGGCAATTCCAGAGAATCCCAGGATCCAGTATCACTGCCTATCTCCCACTGCTGCCACAGGGCCTTATCCTGTACTCTTACTCTTGTTCTCAATGCCCACAGTGTTCCTCTAACACTTCAGCTGTCACATTCCCAGCATTCACCTTTCTGTCTCAGACTTCTTAACTCCTCAGTCTAGGATCCTGACTCCCTCAAAACAAGAACTGTGCTGAGTCAAACCAAAGGTCTATCTATCCCAGTACTCTATTTTCAGTGGTGACAATAAGCAGATTTTTAGTAAAATAGTGAGAACAGGGCAAATGTATGAGATACCCCCCAGTCTAACAATCTCCTAGCCTCCAGATAATTTCAGCTCAGAGGATTTCCTGAACCTGATTATCTGATTAGAAAGGACCATCCCAAAGGATGTCTCTTTCTCTCTTTCCTTAAGTCTACGAATTTCTGCAACTACATCATTTGGTGTTTCCCATCCCCCCAAAAGTAATTTTTTTCAGTCTGAAAAACTTTTAAGCTATTCAGTCTTTCGTGTACAGAAGCCACTCCATGCTTCTAATTATCCTTGATGTCTTTTTCTGAATCTTTGCCAGTTCTAATCTATTGTTTTTTAAATGAATGGAGCATCAACACTGAATCCGCTTTTATTTAACCTTTTCGGTTTCTTATAGTGTTGGAGATAAACCACTCTTATACACCAAATTTCTTCTAACTATTTCTCATCTGGAATAAACCTGTATTATTTTATAACTTATGCCATCTATGAGCTCCAATGATTCTTCTATGATCCAGACACAGAATTTTCCAAAAATGAAAAATAAAAACCATTTTTTCCTCTTTCAGAAAATAGTTTCCTAAGCCAAACCAGGTATCAGTCAAAACATGTTCTCAGGGAACAGCTCTGCGAGATATAAACCAAATGCAGAAAATGGCTTCTAAGAAATATATACCTAGAGCAATGATTCCTTGGCCTGAAACACAGAGAACATGGCAACAATTTACTAATAAATGTAATACTAATTGTAGCTGTAGTAGGTAGTATATAATCATAACATCTACTTCATTTCTATTACCTTTTCAATTTACAACCTGTTTATTACTACCACTTGATGATGCCTACAGCACCCTATCATCTCAAGTCCTTCTCTGTGATCTCCAAGCATTCATGTGCACAAGTGTTTTAGCTGGGTCAAAATCTGAGAAAAAACACAAGCCTCTTGAAGAGGCTTGGATAAGCCATGTGCTGGAGGAAATATTCTTCCATACAAGCAGGGGGCTATATTATATAGTCCCTCAAAAAGATCAGATCTTCTGTTAGTTAGTTTTAATTAAACTACATTAATCAGCAAGAATTTTACCAAAGTCTAAACATCTGAGTTTTATACTAACTTCAGCGAAATTTTTCATGCAAACTTCAGTGTGGTAATGATCCGAATCCAGTATTTACTATGAAGAAAATGAGGAAATCATTTAAATATGTAAGGATTATCTACAATCCTTTATGCTAGAGCAACTTTTTGTAGGTAACTATAAAAACTTGTTAGTGACCAGGAGAAAAGAAAGCTTGCTCAAGCATCATTCTAATATATCCTATCTGATAATTTTTAAATCATTTGTATTTTTGTCAGAAGAATTTATTCATATTGCCTTCTTTTAACAAACCCATAGTGTTCTAGCACCTTACTAGTATAAACCAAGCCATGTTACCACTACAAAAAAGTTATGTGAAGGAAAAAATTAAGCAGAGAAAGTCATTGTCAAGGTAACCTTCTACCTTGACCCTCCAAACATTATTAATTTTAAGTTAGGAATCTGGATGGCTCGGCTGAAGACACCGACAATACTGATATACATAAATGTTTGTAACAGACCTGACTGCTAGCTAGCACATCTTGCAAGTTCTTGTTAGAGTTCTGTGGTTGATAGATTACTACTAATTTTTATCAGTGTTTCAAAATTATATCATCAAGCTAAAATCTTTGGTTTGCTAAGTACAATAAAAATACACAGTAAAACATGTCCCTGCTCCAACTTTACATTAGTAACAGGTTATAGAGCTATGGGATTGTTTTCCTGAAATGTACAGGAAACCTTTTAAATGAAACAATCTTTTCAGAGATGCTCATCTGGATCTAAACCCCACGTCACTGTCAAAAGCTGCTGAACAGGAACCCTAAAACAGTGGTCTTGGAAGGCTGGTAAAAGAAGGGTTCTGAATGTCATGCGAAGGTGACCCTACATTTAATCAATGTTAGTCTGACTATTAGAAAGCTCTAACAATTGAAAGCAGTAATGTTTGCCTGAAACACTCCTGCTGAGTCTCTTGACTAACTGAAGCAACTTATTTTTTGCCCAACTGGATATAAGCAAAAATAGCTTTAAGGGAAAAAAGACACAGAGCCAAATATTTTTAAGCTAGGATCCTCATAAACAGCCATCCCTGTGAGGAACTAAGATGAACTCTGCCTACTTTATTGTTGCAACTAAAATGAAACACCAAATAGGAGAGAGGCTTTACATAGCATGTGGACTGGATTGGTGGAGCAGGTTGGGAAACGTTTCTGCTTATTATAGCTGATAAAATAATGCAGGGGGAGATGCAAACTTTACCTGTTTGATTCTTTAATGTAAATTAGTTCTTTTACTTGTCAAAATTATATCAAAACCCCAGTGGAAAGAACAGACTATTCTTTAAAAAAGTAAATAAACAAACAAGACAGCTTTGATTTGAAATGAAAACAAACGGATAGGCTTTCATTATTTTGGAGACCTTGGCATTCTTGCGGATATATTCATGAATTAATCATTGAAAAACTTAAACTCAAATAAATCATGCATTTTCCAATGCCAATATTCTCTAAAGAGTACTGCAAATGGTTATTAAAGCATAGTTCTTTAAACTCCTTGCACCAGGAATCTCTTTCACACACAGCTAACTGAAAGAAATGTGTGACATTAAAGCCCCTGTAATCTTGCAAAACCAAAGAAAATTGTGAGTAGACACTAGCAGTTTGTCACCATGTATTAACAGTACTAAAATCTGTTAACTAAACTACTATACATATAGTAAACAGCAGGAGTTTTGGAACGCCATGCAGCTTTTACATTATTAGCACTAATTAGCCAAATCAAAAAAAGATCAGGAAACACATTAGAAGCGAAGACAAGTCTACCTGTATTGCTGTGTCAAAATTACATTTCCAAACAACCAATTAGTAAAGACAACCTTTCAGCCCAATAAGCCTTATGTAAAGTGGGACGGCTTCATTACAGTGGCTCCCTAATTAAAATGTAAAGGCTGCTGATCATTGCATAATTAAACAACATGTCATGTGGTTTCATCTGGCAATTGCAAGCAGCTAGGCCTAAAATCATTAATGACTAAGACGTTGTCTAAATGAGTCCAGAGACTATAGAACTACATTCTGTCAGAACGAAGAGCATCCTATGGTCATTATGGAGATAATATCCTCCAAAGGGACTGTTATGTACAAAACGTTGAAGTTCTTTCTCTCAAAATGACTTTGACTTTTTTATATCCAGTTTTCTTACTAATTAGCCTAAAAGAAAAAGGCTAGCAGGGCTAATTAACTTCCAGCTACTGTAATCTAAATATGAAGCTGCAGAACCGAAGATTTTCCCTGTGGATATTCTTAAAGTTTTTCATAAGTTAAAGCTCTGCTATTGAGAAATTATTTGTTAGGTAACCTTATGCCTTGATTGAGAATCCCTTATGTGGCTTCTCACTTTACAGAATGCCTGAGGAGCAAAACCATTTGCAGCAATAGTTGTCTGTGTTCCCTATACCACAGACAGTCCATTCAGCCTTTGCTGATGATGCACAGAAATACTAAGAACCAAACAGTGCATTTGTAGTACTATGAATTTACTGGAGAATTTTTTGGGGTGGGAATTGTTTTGCAAAATAATAATGCCAGTCACAAGAAGAGCATATGTTGCAAAAATATACACACCTCTCCATCTACACTTTCGGAGTTTAAAAGTGTAATGGACAAAAGTAACATTAGTTCAAGTTCCTTTGAAAAGCAGAATAGACAGGATCTTTTATAAACAGACAGAAACAGCATCTGTTCCACATCTCAATCAATACTTTACAGTTCATCTTCTGCTCTTCTTGCATCTCCCATGTGTATCCTTCACACACACCCTTACTGCAATAGGGAATTCAGATGCCTTCTTTTGATCACTTTGATGCTAGAACTCATTCAAGGGCTTTGCCATTTGGAAGTAAATAATACTGGACCTAATTTAACTTGAAAGAAAACAACTTGGCAGAAAAATTAAGGAGTTCTTAGTGTTTGCCAGATTTGCAAGTAATAAAGAACTAAAAAAAAATCAACAATAAATATCTGAAAATAGCAAGTGGATAATGATCTGAAACCAAGGATGAACTCGTGATAAATGCAGCGCACATTTTATTTCTCAGCTCACAATACCTATTTCAAGTTGCCAGCCTCTCACCAAGGCTCACTGAATGGAAAATATATCAGTTCAAGAATTCTGCTTGAATTTCACTTTTGTTTCTTTCTCTTGTATGTACATTACGTACATTTTTCTTGTTCCAAAACATCACAAGGACTAGTCACAAAGTAAACCACCAAGATGAACACTAAATTGAGAGAGACAACTCTAAAAAAAAACTTTGTAGTGGGAAAGCACTTCAAGTGTTATTTCCAGCATTTTTACTGCTCACTCTCTTTAGCAAGTCTGTGACAGATGTAAATCTGATCCAGCTAAAATAATTCAACTTCAACCAGTGTAAAGTATGTGAGAAAGACAAGAAATTGGCCAAATGCTTCTTACCGACTACACGCTTGTACTTCATACAAGAAATTTGACTCAAAAAATGCAAACAAGGTTTATTTCCATTCTAATTAAATGATGCATTTCCTCTCTGAGGTTTCTGTATTTCTTTAAATTTCATGTTGGTTCTATGGCACACTGTTATGATGGTTTTGATTATTCCTCTTCATTTCCAATCTAATAATTGCAATCAACTTGATGCCAAGAAATTGCCTTCAATATTTCTTCTGTTGTCTAGATCATAAGCTAAGTTTTGGTCTGGATAGATACAGAACTCTTCTCTGAGCTTGCTGGAGAATAGTTATCAACTGTGTGTGATTACTCTGCAGTTTTCTCTGGGAGAAACACGAGTCAGAAAATTATTATAGTAGGAAATCCTACTGTTTCCTCAATTCAGCCTCTCGTTAACACTAACTTTTGGCCTTCTGTGTCTAACAGCTTTACTCCTTACAAAGACTAGAGGCCCCTTTACAGTAACTCAGTTAAACAATGCTGCCAACTGAAAAATGGCCTTTTAAATATTCTGCTATTCACAATGAAGTTTACAAACATACAAACTTGCCTCTTCTGAAAGAGAAAGTTCATGAAAAAATGGTCTTATTGGATTTCTCTCTACTGGGAAACAATTACTTTCCCATGGATAAAGTATAAGGATGACATATCTTTTTATTTCCATAAAAGACAGCACTCTTAATAAAAGGTTATATTCATAGTTGATCCTTTTGATTCAAAGAGAATACACTTACAGTGAGATTGCCTAATTATTAATGTACTTCTACAAAGTAGCTAGAGAATTCTCATAAATTCTCGTTTGCATTCATGATCTACCATCAGGTCTGGACTTCATTTTCCATTTTAAAATACAGTAAAAAAATAATGCCTTTTTCTGAGGAGCTAGGAGTATATGGTTCAAGTAGACTATGCAACTGAGAACTCTAAACAGCAAAACAGTTTTTAAAGAGCAGACCACTGCTCACTTGTTTAGTAAAAAAGACAACTGTTGCTGAATAGGGGTAATCCCACCATGGGGTTTGCATGGCATCCAGAATGCCAGTTACTCCATTTCCTCTAAGGCGTTTTATATTGCATATTCAAATTACTGTTTTACACACACTATAAATGTGAATGTCAAATTAGATTCTTATAGCTGTATTAAGATCTTAATATGAGTAATATAAAATCATAAAATAAGGTTGATGTCCTCTATAGAACACAAACACACATCTTTCATGCATCCATCTTTGCACAACGAGTAACCAGCAGAAAGTTATCCTTAGCCAAACTATTTTCTCTTGTTCTGATAAGGGATCACCCTTTGCCCACTTCATAAAATAGAACATAGGGATGGTCCACAAGTGTGAATAACCTGACAGGCCATCCTCCTCACCACTCCTGAGTTTCTCTGTTGAAATTTTTTCCTATGTTTTCTAATTGATAAGCAATGAAGACAATTGAGTTTCAGAAAATCCTGGAATTCCAACGGGGAGTATCAGATAATTACTGCTTAGTAGCACATATTCTTTGTCCAAACACACTTCTACATCATACAGATTTTCAGAGAAGGCTCAGAAGTAGAGAAGGGGCAGGGTATGTCAAATCCTTTATCTCCCCTCTGTATAGCATGAAAGAACAGAAATCTGCATGCTCATGATCTAGGGCTGGAAATGTGTACCTTTTAAGTCTTACAGTTGAATGAAGAAAGTATGAGGTAGGAGTACATACTTCCTTAGTTTGAGGATGGAGAGAGATGTCAGAAAATCTCAAAATCTTTAAAATAGAAGGGAAGAAGTTCAGTACAGGCCAGGAGCATGCAAGGTACTGAGAATGGTTTTTAAGTAGTTCATCAGTAGACAGTAGTTACAGAAAATAGCAGAGCTGCCTAATAATACCAGTACATTTATTACCATAGCACTGTCACCATCCCAATATTATGTCCATTACCATTCTGTTAATATTATTACTTCATGATGCTGTGATACTTTCATATTGTTGCTGTTGTGAAAGATTCAAATGTTATCACCCATCATTCTTCATAAACAAATAAAATTATACACAGCTTCTCAAAGCAAAGGTTAAAAGGGGAAAAAAACAATAGCACTAAAGAAGAGGAGATATCTATTGCAACAAGTACTGTATACCGTTTCTAATAAATAAATTTTCAAAGGATAGCGACAGAGTAAGAATGAAGGAAGGAAAAGGGAGACAGAGAAGAATGACAGAGGGGGGAGAGAGGGAAACAAACTGTGAGAAGTTACACAGCAATTGCCATGGTTCCAGATAACAAATAACTGGTCTGAGAGTTCAACAAACGATCAGATGTGCTTAGTTTGTAATAGACATATCCTATTATCACTCTCAGTCTCAGAGCATGGCTAAAGTCTGACTCTTAAAAAGTCTGATGATTCACTTTTGGAATTCTTTAGGTCATTCCCCAGAATCAACCAAGATAGCAGCCATTACTTAATGGCTGGAGTTAAATTCCAGACCAGTAAAATAAACTTGCACTTAATTTTAAATATTAGAGTATGATCAGACACGTTTTTTCTTCTTTATATTATTCACTTTTTTCACCACAGTTTACACTGAATTCTTCCTCTGCTCGGAACAGTCAGAGAGCTGGAAACATTTCAATGAAAACCTGGCAGACAAGCCCGTCCTTTCCCTGTTCCTTGCAACTACTCTTTCAGTTTTGAATGCATCAGTCATACCACAGCTAATTAATGTGATCCTACAGATAGATTAAAAAAATTAAATATAAACCCATGGTGAACAGATAGATATGTGTCTTTTCTCTATAATGTATTATTTGCAGTAAACCATATGATTTCTCATTAAATGCTTATTAAATGTACCTTAATAAAGTTTTCCTTCATTCACCTGCAACAACTAGATATGCTTGTAAGTTCTGTGCATACCTGACTTTGAAAACAAATGTGTGCTATATGTCACTGTGTATGTTTCATGATGCAAATACATGCCTTTTCTCATTCTTATTAAAATTATAGCAGGCCAGTTCGATTTAATGAACTTCCATAAGGAAAAGGTAGCAGCCCTTCTTTTTCTATGATGACAGTAATGGGCCACAGCACTAACAAGGTTGTGAGACTTCAACTGCTATGTGAAATCACTAAGCTAACCAGGAAGGGATCATTTCAGATGCATTTCACTCAAAGCAGGAACTAACTACTTTGTGTTCCAAAAAAGCTCAGAATGGGAGACGTTTCCATATTTTTCTCCTGAGTTTCAAATGTTTGTTTTCCTGCTGCTTGTTCTTTTTTCCATGTACACTGGAAGACTGAAATTCTGGTATCCAAATAAGAATATAAATTTTGCCTCTAATACACAGCTTTCTAGAGAGCTAAGGAAGTTAGTGGTAAAAGCTACAGTCCGTTCTGTCCATTTCTTCCCCACTACCACTCTTGTACAAGTTAACTCCACAGAACTGCTAAAACCCTAAGATAGGAAAGAACCGATGAAACATACATATATGTAATTAAAAGCAACTGCAATAGAATTTCACCTGCCCCTCAGGAGTGGAGCAACCATAAAGGTTCTGCATTTATATCTCCCCTATTTGTATCTTTTCAGTCATATACCTAATAGCAGTCTGCATTTGTTGACTTTTCAGAAGGATAGTAAATAAAGTGTACCAACATGATGGCTCCATGCAGTATCACTTTATGGGACTTTATATTAGCAGGGTAAAGGCATGAGAAGAAAAACTCTGAATTTTCAAAGTATGGCGAAATCATTATCCCTTACGGTGAAGATACCTGTTTCAGAATCTAAACCTTCACAAAGGCAGAGAAATCTACATTAAATCATTTCATTGCTGGGAAACTGTTAGCACTGGCAACATTGCAAAATGTAAACAATAACTTACAGTGCATAATTTCTTTATAAATCTAAGAATTCTTAAGGCACATTGAATACAGAAAAGAGCCAGAAGGTGAACTTTCAAGAAATTTAGCAATAGCAATTCAAGCTATATATGCTGCAGGCCTGATGATTGACAGCATTTTTTTCTATCTATAGTCATTCTTTCTAAAAGGCCAGAGTCATTGATCCAAAATCTGTTCTCAGTTAAACCTGGACAAACTCATTGCTGTCCAAGCGCAAGATACAGTACCCAACAAAGATTTCCTTTATACCTGGATTCCAGACAATATATTTAGGGTAAATACCCAAAGTACTCCTTTGCATCTTTCCATCAAACATTATCACAGAAAACAAATTATATGAAGTACATAAGAAGATAAAGGACGGTTAAGTAAATGGGCACTTCACAATAGTGCATATTCTAAACAATTATTTTTCTGAAATCAGTCAAACAGTGCATAGTTACCAACTCTTATGACATCATAGATGATATAGAGATGCTGATTCTGTGGATTTTGATTAAGAAATAACAAAAAACAAAAAATTAAAAACCTTTCTGCAGCATACCTAACAGGCAATTTCAGAAAGTCAGAAGTTTGTAAACAGATGGTAGAAGAAGATTTTAGCATAAAATATCTGAAACAAAAGGAATGTGAGTGGGGATATTTCCTCATCCTTCATGTAATACTTTGCCACCTTGATCATATCTTGAATACTAGCTGAAAATATAACAGATATTCATTTAATCGTGACCCATTAAATATGAAACATTAGATACAAATGTTCACACAAAATTTCCAGCATTTCAACACATTAAAATATCAGGATAATTCTAATGTACATGCAGATTTTATGCCACTGTAACCCCATTGGGTTTATGGGTTTCTAATTTTATGCATAGCAAAAGTTGTAATAAAAACATTTACTGACAACACTAGGCAGAGAGGACAGAGAAAATCCTGAAATTTACTACATACAATGAATACCCCTTAACCCTGAAAAATACAATTCATCATAGTATTTTCTGACCATTCTTACCAATGTAATCTCCTATTATTTCCTTTTGGTATTCAGATTAGCTGTTCAGAAGAGTGTTCTATTGACACTGTCAGATGCCTAAACAGAATGATTTTGGATCACTTTGGCAACAGTATTTACTAAAAAATTAATTGCACCATTTCAGGGAATCAAATAAAACAGAATTTGGTTCTGTAACGTACCTCTTTATGGACAGAATGTCCCAAAGCACTTTGTAACACAGTATCTTACTGACAGCACAGTGAATACAGGAAAATGTGGCAGCCAGAATGCTCTCAGCAAAAGCTCAGATAATATTCACAGGCAATACAAATTCTTTTATTGAGAAGACTTATTGCCCAGGAACCCAGGGTTTATTTCTGTTCTTTTTCACGAGAAAGATCTGACACTAGTTTTTCTTCAACAAGATAAGGATCCTCTTAGATTCTTCACATCAGATGTGTTAACTGATTTCAGTTAGAAAACACATTATTTCACACCACAGAACAGAATGTTGCAAATGGAAGGCTGAACAAAATAGTGGTGAAAATAGTACTAAAATATAGGGATTCTGAAGAAACAGTGTAACCTACACTGTTTTGCTGATACTGTAATGTCTTCTGGAGTCTGAAAAAAACCATATAACCCTGCTGATATTATTAGAGATGATAAAATTCACAGTGCAGACTCAATTAAATTTACATGAGTCAGTGAAATGGGAAATGTATGCCAACCAATATATTTACATATCTATACATATATTGCTAGCATATGTTACATCACAGCTATGATACAGGAAACACTGAAATGTAACTGGCAGAACTGAAATAACAGAATTGAGACTGACAGTCACACTGGAATCATTCATTCAAACTCTTGCACAGTTCTTGATGAGACAAATAGAGCCACAAACTTTTGGAAGGGGGAATGTTTTAGATATGGTCACATATTTATCTTCCCTGTAAATACCAAGATTGGCAAAGTTTTAGCCTTAGAGATGGGTACTTAGCTGCCACTCCCTGTGGAATTCGGATCACATGCTTTTTTTGCCCAGCCCACAGAAGCGACTCTTTCCAAGGCCAGCTTCACCCCTTCTCCTTGCATTCCCTCTGTCTTCCACTCCCACTCCATCCACAGATCACTCAAATTGCTGTTTTTATTTCATCTGAAGTGACTCCTCTTTATCATCTGATCTTGCAACACGCTGGGGGTGTTTTGCAATCGGAGACATTTTGATTGCCAGCTCCAACCAGGTTCTTGAATGTAGAGACATTAGTTTTGTAGCACAGTATGTAGAGAATTACCACAGTTTAACATTGTTATCTCTATGTAAAATATCCAACTCTAGCATGTAATGAAATTAACATCACTTAGTGCAGTGCATCCACTAAGGGTCACAAACAGCAGTCTAGGATCTAATGGGAGCCTTCTGTTATGCCAGTACTGTCCAAATCATTATTTGGTTTTTTTGCTAGTACCATGTATCTTCACTTCAGTGCTGCATCCAAACTTAATTACTTGGCTTCCCCCAGGGCTGCAAACTGAGGCAGCTTCAAAATGAGGGTGGCTTATATTAAATATATTTTAATTACTGTCTTCTGCATCCCTAACAGTAAAGGCGGTTCTGTTAATCAAGGGGAATGAATTTTCCTTCACTTTCCTTCACTCCAGATCACTAGTAAGTCCATTTTGGGCTTTCACAGGGAGAAATACCTGTTCTTCATTTTTTTTAAATAAAATATATAACCGCTTTCTTATAAATGATGAACATCCATGCAAACTGGGAATCATGGTTCTGTAAACACAAGTTGCACACAGATTTTCAACTATCACCTAGCTGGCTGCATTATTATTATTACAAAATAAGAGCTATTAATTCATTCTGATCTGCAGAAATTCAAGCTTCTGTGCAGAAGACTATAGGTAAAAGCTGAGAAAGGGCACTGTGCATATTATTTCAGGTTTTATTTTCAAACACATTTTCACACTCATTTAAATTCTTCAATGTACCTAACGACAAACCTATGACTTGACTCCAACTGAAGAACCAGAACAACATCCCATGCTTTAGCAGAATGAAACCTGTCAAGCTTGAGTTCAAATTCATCCCAGCTCTCTCAACATGTGAAATAATTCTTAAATATCAATTCCAAGTTTTTACAGCTAAAAATCAAATCAAATGGACCTTCATAATGTCATGAAGGTACAGAAGAATGACTACAAGAATCTGTGAAGCCCAGAACCCTTTAAACAGTGTTGTTTTCTATAAAATATGACAACACCAGACAATATTGAAAGAGTGATTCTACTCATCACTCTTCAAATATCCTGGAATAAAGAAGACCAAAGCAGATTTTGCCATGTTCAATTTCATGCTCAATGTAAAGCAAATAGTGGTTTAACTGAACTTTCAAACTTCCTTTTTTTAGAAGTGGAAAAATATTGTTTGAAGGAAGATAATTGCTTAGGGGTTTTGGTTTTTTTTTTTTTTTTGGGGGGGGAGTTAAACAGACATCTGCATTCGCAGCATTAGCATTGTTTCTATCCCTATTTGTAATACTCTATGTTAGACTTAGGCCTCATCTTGAAGGAATTACAGGTCACATAGCACTGTCACTCAGAAATTACTACTCCTAAGTAACACAGTTTAAAACAAAATTAAAGAGAGAAAAATAACTAATCCAAGGTTAAAAATGTCAACGAAAAGGGAAAGAAGGTAAAGGAAGAAACAGTGGAGATGATTATTTAAAAATTAAAAGTAGAGTCTCCCCAGAGATGGTGAAAGTAGGAAGGACAGTACTATTTCACTTCTTACATTTTAAAATAAAACGATCATCATGTAGGCACATTTTGACAACACTCCAACCCTCCACTGGCTAAAAAGCTACTTGGCAGCTAATGGGTAAGATGATTAGGAAGTCTAAAACAATTCTGAAAATGATCACAGGCAGAGCTTAAGTCACCTGGACATATTTTAGTATACTTCTCTAAACTTCATTTTCTCCAACCCTGTATGACAACTAACTGGGGCTTGTATATTAACTATCTAAATAGCTTTGATATTTCAGGATTAAGTCATGTTTTCTCAGTCATTTTGGGTGATTTTGACTTTTTTTAGATAAGGCCTCAGCATTAAAACAAATACATTAAAAGCAGTAGGGAAAAAGAGAAACTTCTTCTCAAGCTATTCAGGTCATGGTCCTTTTATGGAACTTTTTTATTATATAACTCCTTATCTTTTGGTATTCTAGAACTACAGTAGAAAAAAAGAATCAGGCCCAAAATATCCTACACCTTCTGACAATGGGTAATATGACACTTACAATATCATTCAAAGTCTACTGAAATCAATGGCAGTCTTCCTAAAGCTGTAACATGTCTTGATGTTCATCAGTTACTCATCCAATACAAACAATGGGAGAATGAAAAACAAACTTCACAATCGTTATTTAGGAAGGCGCTGCCTGTACACTTATGCTATTTTCAAGCCACCTGCCACCACGTTCACCAAACATTTAATCTGAAGGATCATATATGCAGCTGATTCTTTCAGTTTTGAGCAAGCTGACTGTTCCAAAAAGTCTTGCAGATGTGCATGGAGACTGGCAACTCTTCAGACAGCACTGAGACAAGATTAAACTTTGACATTTCAAATATCACTATTAAAAATGTGTACTAAATTCAGTGGCTAATCAGATTACATGTTTAGTGACTACATTTAAACTACAATCCTGACTATGCAGTTACCCTAGTTATCAGAAGGTTGCCTAAAGTAAATCAACAAACTACAGTGCTCCTGTTCTAATAATATGGTTAGAGGTCTCTGCACAGCACTTAGTAATAAAGAACTTTCTCTTATGGAAAATAGCTGCTGAACAATGACATCTGCTGATACTGAAGCCTGTTATACATCATATATAGAAAACCCCTATTCTCTCCCACATTAATATCCCCATAGTATCCAGCAGAGTAACTTCAGTGCATCTAAGAAAGGGTAAAAGCTTTGGGTTAATAATTCATTCTGAATAGTCTACATTTTCATACAGTGTGTACCCAGGTGATACTATGCTTAATATAAATTCAAAATGTCAGCTTTAAAAAAAAAAAAAAAAAAAGAAGCATTTCTGCCTTTGTTTTAAGTGTGAACCCTGGAATAATTTATTCATAGTACCACAATAAACTGTCAGCTACCTTGACAACTAAAAATTAAGTGTGCTGCACTCCTTGGAAATTCCCAGAAATATTTTCTATGTTACAAAAAGAATAGAGAGAAAAGACAACACATTGAAACCCACAGCCAGACTCCACATGCACAGAAACTTCATTCAGATGCCACTGCATTAGGATCTGTAGAGCCCTTAAGTCATAACAACCTATCAGAAAAAATCACCTGAAGTGATCTCAGCATATCTAAAAATGTTCAACTGTCCTTTTGAAGCAGTAATTCAAGTATTTAAACTCAGAAAAAAATCTTGATGGAAAATACAAGGAAAAAAGCATGTTAGTGGAAGAGAAACTGCCTTAATTGGGTAGTTAAGAGTATTTGATAGGATTATAAAAAGGCAAAACTGTCAGATTGCAATTCTTCTCCTGGCCACTGGCCAAAGCGGTGCAGATTTTAGAGGAGAGAATAAACCACCACAATTAGTACAGTCTCTTTCACAGAAGATAATTTCAAAACAGTTCTCAGCATCTCACTTTATTTGCATGAGAGGTAATTTTCACTCACTTTATAGTTTCCCACTGAATTTCTTCATTATTTAAGTCTTTGCCTGTAAAAGGAAATATGCCCCAATGAAAAGCCACCAATAGCCAGCAGCACCAACACATATTTCTAGCACAGACAAGCAAATATTCTAATTGCACCAGAAGAATTTATTCTTGTCTGAATCATTCTGCTCATGCTAAGTATCTGTACCAGAAATTGCATCAGTTTAGGTACACCAATGACTCAGCTGCAGTTGGAGCAAATGTCCACCACAGAAAAGCTTGGGAATAATTAGAGGTAACAGGTCAGCAGCAGCTCCCTGCTGTGAGACTTTTATTCATCTTCAGCTACCAAAGTGCTTCTCTTCTCCACATGAGCCACAACTTTCTTTTTCTCCAAACTTTAACCAGCAATTTTTAAAGGCTAACCACTCTTCTGACCTAAAAAAGCCTGCTGTAAGTAAGGAGAAACTCACCAGGAAGGGAAGACAGAATGAAGATCCCAATACCTGTTCAGCGCTGCTGAGACCAGGTTTATTTTCTAAAAGAAAAAAAACTTGCATTACTTGACATAAAGCTGACAGAATTACTATCCATCCAGTGGAAGAAGGACATTTCTACTTAGTGAAATGAAGAGTGTCATGAAATACCTTCATGTCTGCTGCCTCTGACAAGTAAGGAAGCTTCTCCTTTCCCCCTGTAGGTAGCAAACATATTTCTAAGTATTCTGTGATTACAACTTCTGTATCAAAAGAGCATGAAGGAACACATGAGAAAAATTAGGTTGTATATTCACATATTAGGGCTCAGAGCTACATTTCCCTTGACCTTAGCCTTTAAATGGCTAGCAATACTTTGTTAATTGGTTCGTTGCTATTTATATAGTTAAATTTTATTTATATTATGTAGGTATGTATTGTACATACATATGTCTTATCCACAGCAGACATCACATGTCGTGCAGACAATTTACTCATTGTTGTCTCAACTTTTTTCATTTGATCAAAGAAAAAATATTTGAATTAAGAAAGAGGCTTCAGAGCTGTGTGTTTGATAGTATCTGCCACTTGTTACAATCCAACACATTCTGAGAAAGGACATGAGGGATGAAAGTCCAGGAAACCAGCAATGCACATGTAGGACTAACACCTTCAGATCGGTACTCCTCCTTCCATTCCCTACCATCCTACTACCAATAATGACTTTCTCTGTCAGCATGGGAAAGATGATACATTGACAGCAAAAGAAGTACCAACTATATTAGCAGCATTTCTGTTGGGTCTACACGGGCACTTTCTTCCAAGCAGATGAAATACATGACACTCCTGTATTTCTCTTGATCCTTGTAATCAAGGCAGTGCTTCTTTAGTAGATGGAGGCATCCAAGACAGACATTTCAGAAGAAATATTATCTGTCTTGTGAAGAGTCCCAGGATTTTGTCCTATAGTTTTATCATAACTGCACATTAAATATTAATATCTGCAAATATGACAGACAAAAAAGCCTCTTGACTTATCCTAATGATGGTTGCAAAGTAGAAACCATGGCATTTTGCAGTATATACCTCTCATCTGTACCACTTCCAGTGGTAGACTAATGCTTTTAAGAGACCTTGCATTTTCCGTCCCTTACTGGAGATTTTCAGTTTCCGGATTGGGATTTCCAAACGCAACAGTTATGATAACATTATTAGATATCCAGAATTCTGGGGAAAATAGCTGCTGCGCAAAACCAGATCATGTCTTTATTGTATGTTCATGAGTCAAATACACTGCTTATGGCATGCAGAAACATTTCTACCTTTTTAAATTTCAAAATTTCATAGGTGTTCTAACAACTGAACAATATGCAAAGTAATGGTTTATTACCATTACTTGCAGAATTTTCATTTGGTTCAAGCGGAAGTTACCATACTTTGATCCTCCAACACTGTGAGGAGGATTACCATTCTTAGGATTTGGTATCTATTACAAACATTTAATTTGATATCGCATATTACAATATCAACAATAGCTTAGTACAATACATTTTCCTGGTTCACCAACAACCAGCACACCCTTCATTTTTCATACAGCTCTTCTGTTCTCAAATACAGCAGCCCAGGCCATTAAAAAGTAAATTAATCTTTGTTAATGTCACACGTGTGATATTTAAAAAAAAAAACTTCCTTTCTTCTTTCCTTTTTCCATAAATACCACTAGAATAACTTCTTCCTCCTTAACTCATATTTAAGTACTCAACACAGCTGTAGTGTATGAAAGTAGCATAAATGATGGTATCTTCAATTCTTACTATTACATCTTCATTACCTAAAATAATTTAAACTTAAGGGAAATTACAAAGTATATCTATGCAACACAGGCTGCAGGAAGAGTTTCAAAATTATTCTTGTAAGATTGTAAGGAATCTAATTACTCTGACAATCCATCATTGTCTATTGTGTGTTATGAGAGACAGCTGGTACTGTTGGATTCATAATATTCTACCCATCTCTTTCTTACCTATAACTAGGCAGCAAGGGCTAAGCTAATCCACCACTTGCTTTTTTGTTGTGAGCAAGCTCAGCCAAAGGACAACTTCTAGTAAATGAAATAGTGAAGATTCAAATACCAGCACAAATTACAGAAACTGGCAGCCTCTTTAGTTGTTACACAATTAGTTTAAAAGTAGGAACAGGACTGAAACTATCATCAAGTAGCCCTTAGTGTTATGAAGACCAATGTAGTCCTGCCATGCAAATTATGTAATTACACATATATTTTCTAGATAAGCTTTCATGTGAAGGGTCTATAAATGGTTTGAGTTCCTACAGCTGTGTGACTTAACATTTTTTTCATCCCAAAACATTAAATCCAGGCTGAAAAATAGATTTTAAAATCTTACCAAACATTAATACTCTTCCAAAATAGCATTACACAACTTGTATTTTTACTCAAGTTTTTCTGCATTTTAACTTGCACAACCTTCATAAATAGTGACAAATAATTTTATGTGATCATTGCTATAATAAAAAGAGGTCCCAATATCAAAATATAATAAGGCCTGAGATGGGGAAAGAGAGATTCAATGTTCTGGTCTTACTGAAGGTCATGAGCCTGAATCATTCTCCCTGAATAATCCTACCCTGAAACTAAAATGTACTTTATGGAATCAGCATATATCTCACAGTCCACACCCCACCCAAACGTACTTGATGAATTAGCACTTCTTCACCATGGAGAAAAAGATGAAGTACTCATAGTATACACAATGACAAAGTATGTTCTTTTTCTTGCTTGAAGAGCATGGAGAGTAATAAACTGTCTATAAATTTGTTTTTCAACTAGAAACCAAAAAGCAACATAAACATTTAATGCAAATTAAAAACCAGCGCTTTAAAATAAAAAAGTTAAAAGAAAACTGTTTCACTTACAATTGAAAAATAATGAGGTTTGATAGATAATAGATACATACAGGTTATAAGTGAATGGCAATGGTTACAAAAACAATTTCTTTACATGCTGCTAGTTGTTTAATCACCTTTAAATTGTCTTTAAAATCTAATTTTAAAATGTTTTCCTGATCACAGTTACTTAGCAAGTAAATATTATGAATATGAATACCTTGCTTGCTTGCTTTCCACATTTCATAAACTTGCTATGTATTTAGACAGTCCAGGATTTATATTTACTGGTTTGAAACCTATGTGAAGGACCGAAAATTCTATGAATTACAGAAGTGACTAACACATCAAACAGACAAAAAATGTTTGCACTGTTTAAAAGACACAATCAGAGGATAAAGAACTAAGCTCAGACAATAAGTAAATTAGATTTATGTTTTGCATGTAAAGATCACTGATATCAAGTGCTCACTTGTCTCAATTTATCTTAAGCAGAAGTGAGGGTAATGGCACTTACAAGAGAGTCTAGAAATGATAAATTACATCTTATTGCATGAAGTCAAAGGTTAAACTTATTATTGCTCACCATAGGCCAACCTTAACCCGAGGATTAATGCCATAAACAAAAAAGAAAATTTGGTTTGCACACATAATGCACTGGGATAATGTCTCTGAAGAATTACAAAAGTGAAATGATGCCCCCTACTGCTTCCAGAAAATGTTTCTGTATAAATAGGGTCTTCTGGTTCAAAGGGAAATTATCATGTAAAACCAATGAACATGTATTTTCAAACTAACCAGTGCTCATTAGCATGACATATGCCAAGGACAATTTATTTCTTCTCTGGCTTTTAATTAAAATATATGAAGGGCCTTGCCTTGTACAGGAAACACTCAGGAACATAAACAGCTAGAGTGAATATATAATCTAAATTTCTCAGATGTTATGTATTTGGGTAAGGAAAGTATGAAGACTTAATTCAATATTTTTTCTTGATGTATTTTTGAATACATCAAATTTCAAATAATAACTTTTATATAGTAATGATATTTTTCAAAGAGTAAAGTTGATAGGATTGATTCTGCTGTCAGCTAGCAAGTTGACACAATTCATTAACAGCTAACAGATCATACACTGCCTTTGAGTTGTGGAAGACCACAGTTCAATTCCCAACTCAGTTGTTTATTTCTGATATTACAGCTCCTGTTGTAATGAATTTCTTGATGGGCAGGTAAAGCAACAGGGTTATTGTTTAAAACAACTTTTCAGGGAAATAGAGAGCTCAAATACTGAAGAGCCATTACCAAAGTCCCTTTTATTTGTTCTGCTTTTAAGCCACAATACACCCAATGATATCAATACTGTTAACTCCTGATTTCCACCAGTCTAAGTGAAAAATAACCTCCAAATTCTTAAAGGTATTTGGACGGACTGAACTTCTCTATTGCAAAGTAAACTAGTTACATAAATGTATATTGCATATATTATTGCCTTTGATGATCTTCAGCACCCTCGAGACAATTGCTAAAAATATCAAATCTTAAAACTGCTATCACCTATCTTTGTTCAAGGCTTGCAGAGTGAAATGGCTACACTTCACAAGTGTTTATGGCACAAAAATAAACAAAATCAAATTAGTAAGCAAAGTTAATGAGCTGACATGAATAGGCATAATTTTTTATTACAAAGTCCTATTTTATCACAAATGCTACCATGTGTTCTGACATTATTTAGACAATACTACTATGACCTTACACTGGTCATTTTCAACTCAAAGCACAACAAAACACTGCTAAGAGAGGACCAGATTTTATCTGATTCCTATGCAGATGCTCCTGCAGTGGAGTGTAAGAAAACAAAAAAACTTTCTCATTCATTCTCAGAGCATAAGAAATTGAAATTGCAGCATCTGTACTTTGGAAAATATTTGGATAGAACTATTTCTGATCATTTATGGGAACTTTGCAACCCATCAGCAATAAGAACATTTAACCAGACCCTTTAAACATTAACCAGACCCAAGACTGGCTCAGTGACAAGGTTTAGCACAAGGTTTAGCAAAATATAAATTCTATCCAAACTTGAAAGATTGTGTGTTATAAACATACATATCATGTTTCTTCAAGACCGTATTTTCTAAATAAGCTCAGAAATCGGATTTTGTCCCAGATTAATTTCTTTTTTTTCTGTTGACAGTTGCTGGCAAAAAGTTTGGCCCTCATACTGCTAGCTGAATAACACCAGTTCAAGAGATTCCAATGTAACTATCCTCTTCCAATCCTCACCTAATATAAATCACTATGGGTTAACCGGACTTAGAAGTATATATAGATTTAAATAAATATAAAATGTTTTAAGTCATAGGAGATGATTTTAAACCACTCAAGAATAGACATCGACCAGACACAGAATTCTAATCATTACATTTTGTTTCTGTGGCAAAATTGCATCTAACTTTGCTCAAACACAGGTCAAATGCAATTGAAGATAGTCCTGACTTATATGTATTTCTACATGGATGATAAAAGCATGTTGGTTTGGGATTTAATAGTCTGGAGATGACTGGAGACTGACAGGACATCAGTATGAAAAAGTAGATAACATGACAGACAGAAGTTTCAAAAATTTCATCTGTCATATAAAGCAAATTACCTCCCAGTTTTTTTCATAGATTTTAATGTAGGAGTCTTTATCATAAAACAAAACTTAGAGCTGATTTCTGACTTCTAGTGGAATAGATTGAATGAAATGGGATGGTATCTTCCTGAAAATGCTTTACTATTTTTTCAACACTGTGAAAGCAAGCACATAAAAGGAGGCATCCCATTTCTCTACATATGCTTTCTAAATGTTAAAGGGTTGAAGCAATTTCCAGAGGTCTCTGTCTAGAAAAAACCTTCCACTGATATTTAATTGAACTGCCTTTGCTCTGAGGCATGCAGTAAAATACACTGGAATCAAATGTAAGTGCATCATTGTCCTTTATGTAAAGAAAGTCACCTTAATTTGCTTTTATACCACTATCACACAAGCCTAGCATGCCGCGTTACTGTAAGTAAAATTTAATTGAAATTGGTGGAAATATTCTGATTTACAACAGGTAATGATTAATCCCACTGATTTTAGCATGGTTATATCAGACCCTATTCTCACAGAGAGTCTGTGAGCCTGGTTTTTGACTGCAGTATTTTCATACAGATCTCTCAAGAGAGGATCAGTTACAATGTAAATAATCAGAAACATTTTCACACACACTATCAAGCAGAAGTCATTGTATGGAGTGAAACATGCTGAAAGTCTGGCCCAGCCTACTGTCCATACAAAAAAAGTTTAAAAAACATGGTATATTCAGAGGGAAAAAAATACTCTTCTGTAATTGAATAATTTGTTCAATTAATTTTCATCTCTTGTTCATTGTTACTACTTGGCTTTTGGTATTCAATTTAGTTAGGACTATTACAATTTTATCTGTTCCTGTACATTTCATTGTCCATATCAATTTCATGTGTCCCCAAAATACTACCCCATTTCACTGCACTTCACTCATTCAGATGAAAAACCTTTAGTCAGTTTAGCATTCTCATTGAAGTCAATGGGACCATACATAAAGATGAATAATATTAATTTCTATTGGTCTTAACCTTATAACAGTTAGATTTTGTGTGAGCTACCTGCAGACTGATATCACTCAGACATGGAAGTTTTTACCACTATTCTCATCCTGCTTTGCACAAATCTAAATAGCAAAACAAAAAGCAAATCGCCTACAGTTAGGTTTCTACATGCTACATCTCTTAAAAGCATTAAAAAGCCACTGTAAGCACACCTTTCAAGCTTATTGCACCCCCTGTACTTTTCAACTATTGGTGCCACTTTCCACCAACTCTTTTATACTGTTCTAAACCTCCCAGAACAAACAGAAATCAGTTGTAAAGTCCTATTCTATCAGCAGTCAGCTACCAAACAGGTACAGTACATACAAGAACATTGCTCAGTAACTATAGCTAGTGCTTTACAAAAAGGATTTAAATTCCTATAGTCAGGCTAGGAGCAAAATGTTTGTTTATGAAAATTAAAAAAAAAAAAACCACAACTCTTGGCTGCAAAAGTCGTAAAACTCTTAATGGTGCTCAAGAGTCTAAGCCTTCTTTGTGATAAACTACACAAAAATTACTTGAAAGAGCTTCATAAAATCCCTAGTTACAAGATTAGCAAGACTGCTGCTTTAATTTTTGCAGTTGCAGAGACTTAGATAAAGTACACCAATTTTAAACTAACTTGCAGAGCAGCAATTGAGCATGGCACACTTTCTGCAGCATTTCAGCTGAAGCTGGGCTATGTATTCCTGAGAGACAGCTGCATGATGGTGACACCCCTTCAAACACTGCTTGTCATTTCTGCAAGTAATTCAGTAGTGTTCAATCCCCTCTCACAATAAAGATTATACTCTTACGTGATCATTTGTTTTGTCAGTCATTCAAGTGAAGCTACAATGTTTAAATACACAGCAGGCACACAGTGTGGAACCTTTAAAGTGACTGGTAAAAATACAGCTAAATATTTACATTAAAAAAAACCCACAAAACTGTCTTTGGAACATTTCCCAGGCTAAATAACAATCTTTGCCAATACACCTGCAGCTTTTTGTAACTAATTAACAAACTTGAGCAAACACACTCAAAAAGCCTCAAAACCCAAATGCAGACTCCATTACATAAAAGGAAAAATATTACCCACTCTCAACAACTGATGCATGTATAATTGCAATCATTTTGTCTTTTCTGCCTTTTAGAACAACTCAATTATTTACAACAGATTCTTTTGAAAGGAATTTCGAACAAAGAAAAGTAATTAATTCTAAAATGAAGGGACAGAATAAGTTTCATTAATAGAAACTACTAATTACAGAATCTATACCTTGGATTATTTTTGAACAGTTTGCCTCTTTATACTAAAGAAATAAGACCAAAGCTTTGATCTATAAGTTCATTAAGATGTCAGCATTGCAATAAGGACTCCAAAAGGGAAACCTTCTTAATCACAGGTGTCACCAGGGCTTCAAGTGAATATAAATGTCTGTCACTGTGTAACTAAAGACTTGAATGAGATCTAGAAGTTTGTCTTTATAAAGCATTATGAAGTCATTTTATTTCAAACCATTTTTGGCCTTTTGCTTTGTAGTTCTATAAAGGAAAAAACTTTAATTAAAGCATATACCAAAATCTCCTAATGAGAGCTTGATACAATCAGAGGCAGTCTTAAGTTTCAGGATTATATTACACACAAAGATTTGAGAGCTCTAGCCAAGGCTCCTTTTCCTTTCTGAAATATATATAATTTGAGGTATCACTTTTAGAAAAACTAGGCTACTCTTTATGTTATGACTATAAATTAAAGTTTCTGCTATTCAAATTCATGCAGGATACTTTCTATACCCTAGTATCTTAGGTACCCATCCTGCAAACAATTGAACATATATTTAAACTTATGCATGCGAATAACCCCACTGAAGACCATAATACTAATGAGGATCAGAGCACCATCTGTAAAGTGCACCATCACAGACTGCATAGCTCGTTTAACCAACATGGATCTGAAAGACAAAATTAAGATTCAGTTTGCATGTTGTTTCAACTTGCACAGCTCCTATATCAAGTATGCAACTCAAGCCCAAACACTTCAGGAAGGCCCAGTTTCATAAAATCATTTATACAACCAATTTTCAATTGCAGAAATTTTAACAAAAAGCAAAAAGTCGCACAAGGCAGCTGAAGCAAGCTATTTTAAAACTTGAAAGAAAATAAAACTATTTACACATTACAGTATTTCTCCAACAGTAATAATGAACTTGGCAACAACTCACATTCAGGACACTCTGTAAAACATCCCAACAGTGTTCCAAGTGAAATACAAGAGCAAGCATTGGCTGCAACCAATTCCTTTGACTGCTACCAGCCAAACATTGGACTTCCCCTTCCCTCAAAAAAGCATATAAGATTATAAGCAAGCAAAGATTCAGGAAACTGAAATTTCCCCTCCAACTAAACAGGACCTATCACCTTGGATATTTTACTGTGAAAAGCACATAGGCTGAAAAAGTCTTTCTTCCTTGACAAATCCTCTTTGTAAGCAGCCTATTATAAAATGTAAGATAATGTCTACCATTCTCAACCTAGCTCACATTTGGTTTTCATACACCCGAATATGTGCTTGTGACAAGAGGCTTACAATTTCTTCTAAGTATAGGAAAGATTAAGTTTAGGCTGCAGTTTCAAATGGCCATTTAAAAAAAGAAATTTAAAAAAATTACTGTAATTAAATAGTTTTTCTAGTCTGAGTCACAACAACGCAGGGAGAAAGTTCCGACTTGTTTTAATAATTGACCCATGTTTGTAAACATAAGTAAACATTTCAACAGCATTGGTCTTTTCCACTTCAAAAGGGCTTTAGTTTGTCTTGAGTGTTACAATGTCATGTACTACCTAACCTTAGCAGACTGGGTCACAGTCTTACAGAACCATTCATGCTCACAATGACCTCCCTGAGAGCAGTTTCAGACCATTATAACGCTGGAAATGACCTTTGAATACAGATCTATAGAGAATACATATTGAATTATATAGATTACAATAAATTCAGCACTGAGACCGAGTTTTATAACATGCAGTATTGCAAAGCAGACCACAAGAAAATACACACAGCACCAAGCATTATCCACTTTATTCAGAAACCAGTAAGCTTTCAGTTATCCTGAGATATCCCAAAAGGCTGTGTTGACATGGTAGACAGAAATAAAAGCATTTGCTTTCAGCTTTTTAAAGATACTTTGTATCCCAAAATGCTGGTAATTTCACTTTTATTATAAAGTTCCTTGCTGGCAATTTCATTTATAATTAATAACGACTACAATATAACAATGGCTGCAGTGCCTACATTTTAACAGTTGATGGCGCCCATCACCTCAAGAAATTGCCTAGCTAAAGGTTAGATTACATTCTTCTATGCGAATGTTGTAGCATAATTTTATGGGAAAGCAAAACGCAAACGTCTAAGCAACAAAACCAGAAAAAATTTATCTTCAGGAAAATAGAGCATCTTTCTCGAATATGGCACTCATTGTCACAACCCTATCCTGTTTAGAATGCGTGTATTTGTGTAAATGCAGTGTGTGTACACAGATGTAAATTTTTCCATTTTACCACGCCACAGACAAAAATTCTGTTGACCTCAAAGAGGTAGCACTTCAAATTCAGATAGGAAAATATATACAGCTATACCTGGACATAAGCATTTAGCATGATTTTCTGACATGCTAAGAACAGCAAACTCTCATTTGGTTAAAAAGTTTCTAAACAGGGATAGAATCATAGAATCACTTTGGTTGGAAAAGACCTTTGAGATCGAGTCCAACCTTTAACCTAACCCTGCCATCCCACCACTAAACCATGTCCCTAAGCACCTCATCTATCCTTCTTTTAAATACCTCCAGAGAGGAGGACTCGACCACCTCCCTGGGCAGACCATTCCAGAGCCTGACAACCCTTTCGGTGAAGAAGTTTTTCCTAATGTCTAGCCTAAACCTGTCCTGGCGCAGCTTCAAACCATCCCCCCTCGTCCTATCATCTGTTACCAGGGAGAAGAGGCCGACCCCCACCTCACTACAGCCTCCTTTCAGGTAGTTGTAGAGGGCAATCAGGTCTCCCCTCAGCCTCCTCTTCTCCAGACTAAATAACCCCAGTTCCCTCAGCCGCTCCTCGTATGACTTGTGTTCCAGACCCCTCACCAGCTTGGTTGGTCTTCTCCTGGCCCATCT
>NW_009259593.1:554319-555653 GCF_000687185.1 Egretta garzetta
CTACAGCCTCCTTTCAGGTAGTTGTAGAGGGCGATCAGGTCTCCCCTCAGCCTCCTCTTCTCCAGACTAAACAACCCCAGTTCCCTCAGCCGTTCCTCGTATGACTTGTGCTCCAGACCCCTCACCAGCTTGGTTGCTCTCCTCTGGACATGTTCCAGCAATGCAACATCTTTCTTGTAGTGAGGGGCCCAAAACTGAACACAGTATTCAAGGTGCGGCCTCACCAGCACCGAGTACAGGGGGACGATCACTTCCCTGCTCCTGCTGGCCACACTATTTCTGATACAGGCCTTCTTGGCCACCTGGGCACACTGCTGGCTCATATTCAGCCGGCTGTCAACCAGTACCCCCAGGTCCTTTTCCACCAGGCAGCTTTCCAGCCACTCTTCCCCAAGCCTGTAGCGCTGCATGGGGTTGTTGTGACCAAAGTGCAGGACCCGGCACTTGGCCTTATTGAACCTCATACAGTTGGCCTCGGCCCATCGATCCAGCCTGTCCAGGTCTCTCTGCAGAGCCCTCCTCCCCTCAAGCAGATCAACACTGCCACCCAGTTTGGTGTCGTCTGCAAATTTACTGAGGGCACACTCAATCCCCTCATCCAGGTCATTGACAAAGATATTAAACAAGACTGGCCCTAGAAGTGAGTCCTGGGGGCTCAAGTGCCTTTATAAAATTGTGATTCTATATTTTTATACTAATCCTTTCCTAGTGCAACATATAAGTAGATTAAAACAAAATATGTACATTTAGATACACAACCTGAAAGATTCATCCTCCCTCAGGAGGCTGTATTTAATGAACAGCTACTAAAAACTAACTTCATGGTGATGCGAAAGAGGTGGACAAAACAAGTGGGAATCAAATAGTCTGTGGGGAACTTGAAAGATATTTACCTGGGTCTGGGATGGGAAGAGATGAAAGAAACTAAGATATTCACTCCTTTGGACAACGGCTGGTCAGTATTGTCAACTCCAGGCATTCGGAAGTGTAGTGAAGCCCCAGAGCTACTTTTTAAGAACTAACCTTATCCTTCATGTCTCATTTTAAGACTTTTTGAAGTAAAAATGTCTCCTCTGTCTTCGAGCTATCAGAGGCAAAAGATCTGGGGATGGGGGCTACACTTCTGTCCCCTGTAACCACGGGGGATGAAACTTAGATTTCTTTTTAAATTAAATCCAAGACGATGTCAGAACATGGTTGTGCCAACAGCGTCTTAAAACCGAACTCCTGGGCTATGAAACTGTAAAAGAGGAAGGTTCCTTCCCTACGCGGGTGGGCGGGAGCTGTGTGAGGGCTGTGCCCGGCGCTAACGGCGGGGGCAGCGCGCGGGGCGC
>NW_009259593.1:556311-564823 GCF_000687185.1 Egretta garzetta
GGGAAGCGGTGCCCGGTCGTCTCGCTGGGGCCTCGGTCCCCCAGACGGAGACCGGGGCCGTCTTTGCGCACGGCAAGGCCCCTCTCGCCTGGGGCACGGCGCGGGGCCGCTGCGTGAGGGTAGGAGGAAGAACGGGTGGGGAAAAAGTCGGTGCTTCACGAGGAAACAGAAGCGGTCGTGCCTCGGCACATAGGCGTGTGCCAGGTGCCAGGGTGTCTCCGCTGGTGTTGACATAAGCGTAGAGAATAAAAGGGAACAATGCAGCCGGGGAGGGCGAAGTTCAGCGGTGCTGCGGAGCGCGTTACGGTCACCGCCTTGTGAAACTCCTGCCGTCTGCCTGTAGCTGCGTGAGGGGCTTGGACGCCCGTCAGAGTGGGCCAAGTTTTGTATTTAAAGCGCGATTGAAATGTACCGCTCTCCTTTTTCTTCCCCAGGTGAAGAAATTCTTCGGAGTTGGTTGGGTGTTGCCATGTTTCACGGCTGCTTTACAGACTTAACTTACTCGGCGGCGTTTAGTAGCTTATTGGCAAAGCTCTCACTCACAGCTTAACACAGCTAATACTTCCTTCGTATAAAAGTTGGCAGACCCTGACTGCTTCCCCAGTCTGTTTGCTGGAGCAGACGGCTTTCTTTTTAACCGAACACTAAGCAAGTTGAGGGAGAGCCGTCTAGGCTGTTTGCATCTCTGACTGTGACAGTAGTTGCTGTGAAGTATTTCCAAAGAATTATTTTGTTAAAACTCTTGTACTGCTTGCCTTTGGGGGAGCTGGGCAGTAATGACGAAATTAATGTTACTCATAGTGGACCTGGCAACTATAGCTGTATGAGTCATGTGATGAGGGCAGCAGTGTGAGCACTAGCTAGGCTGGAGGTAGCTTTCAGAACCAAAATCTCGATATGGGGGCGTTTGTATCTTTTTGTTTGTTTAAAGACACATATATGTTAGTGGGGATCCTTAACATGTTTTTTGTGACTTAATTCACAGACTTGGCAGTGCACTTTAAAAAACTTCAAAAACCTGTGTAATGCCTAAGACTTAGGAGGAAAGTACTATGAATGTTGAGGTTTTTGAATTATTTTGACTCAGAAATTGACTCTAAACCAATTTGCTTGTATATTTGGGCTCAGAGACTCAGAATACCCTTACATGTAGCATGAACAGCTATTCTTCTCCAGGCAGCTACAGTACAACTTTCTGTTTTCCAGAAAATTAAAGCCTGAAACAAACAGCACAAGTTTTCCATTTTCTAATTGCTGCTTTTCCTAATAACATACAAAATCTTTCCTACTCCAAATACTTTAAAGGGCATGGGAGACGTGACTTCCGTTACATGTAGAGTAGTTTTTGAATCAATCTGGAGGGATTATTGACTAGAAAGTACAAACAATTGGACATTTTTATTGTCTCCCTTTTTAAAAACATTTTTGATAGCAATTTGTGTTTTAATTCATCAGTCACATGCAATGTATTCATTCTTCAGTACTGTTTAGTAATTGTTCAGTTGTTAAAAAGTTCCCAGATTTTGAGTATCCTTTTTTCTAATTATGTTATTGTCCCGTTGCTCTGCAAAAACAGTCATATGATGACTAAGGCATGAAAAGTAATCCTGCGGATTTTGTTGCAGAAGCAGTTAGTGCTAATATGGTCTTGAAACAGCCTGCCTCGATACCTGTGGTGATGTAACTCAGGAGATGATAGGAAGTGGTATTACATTATTCGTTACCTTGGGTTGGGTTTCAGTTTCATTTTTAAAAGAAGTTTAATTTCTGAGAGTAAAGATAGAAAATAGAATTTTGTGTACTTGGTAGCCTGCAAATACAGTGACTGCAGCTTAGAAACTTACAGAAAATTACAGAATTTTAAGCACAGGAGGAGACAGTTTGGGGAAAAATAATGCTACCTGAAAGAAGAAATAGCGTATTGTATTGTCAGAGTTCAGAACTCTGACAGACTTAAAACAAGGTAGGATAGTGAATTTACCTACAGTAAATTCTGGTGGCAGAAATAGCAATGGGAGGGTTTGGGTAGGTTGTTTTTGGTTTGGGGGTTGGGGTGGGGGGTGTGTGTTAATCTATTAAAAACCTGAACTTCTAGAACACAGAACTAGCTGCAGCCTGGAGTTTTCTCAGTTATTTGTCAGTATCCTCTGTTTTTTCAAAATACTGAGTTTCAAAGCCTTCTGTGGAAAGCTGGCTTGCTGTTGAGCTTTTTGGGTGTGATTTTCTTTCTTGTTATGTACCTGTTGTAAGTAGGTGCTCTGGGAGTTGCAGTTTTAAAATACCAGTGTTTTATTTCATTAATAAGGGAATCTGTCAGAGGCCAGATAGTGGTTTTGTCGTTTATGTGATTTTTAGCATATTTTTTTTTTCTATAGGGTATCTTTTAATGAATACTATTGTGGCTACTAGTTATGTTGTGCCATGCCACAGGATCAATGTCCTTGGTTCATTAGCAGTAAGTACAGAATAAGTAACACGTAGTGACTACTTAAAAATATGCGATAGCTACTGCTTTGATGAGCCTTTGGAAATTTGCTTTAGAAACTCTTTTTAGGAGTTCGGTTTTATGGATTAGGTAGAATTCTGCACTGCAAGGCATTTGTTCATCAAGCGTATGTTCTCTTTGACCAAAGAATGGGGATGGGAAAATAAATCTTTTTTGACTTGTCTTTTAAACTGTCTGAGCTACAACTTAAATACTGTGTTACTATCAGTTTCAAGTATATTTGTAAACAGTAGCATATAAAAGAAAGTCAGCCTTTGAGATCTATTTAAAAATCATTTCAGATATCTGAATTTTTGTAATGTACTTGTCCATTACTGACCTAAATTAAACTAATTTTACATATTAGTTTTTCACAAATACTCACTCTGCTGTCTCTTTCTCCTTCTAGGAGTATATTAAGGGACTCTGTGAACCTGAACTAGAAGAAAAGGAGTACTACCCAAAGGACATGCACTGCATCTTTGTTGGTGCACAGAGCCTGTTCCTCAACAGTCTTATTCAGGATACCTGCGCTGATATAGCAGTTCTGGAAATAGGATTGCTCAGTATTAAGGGGGGTGCAGAAGCTGTTGTTATGGCTCAAAGTCATGTTCAGCAGTTGGTGAAGCTTTTTGAGAATAATGAAAGTTTTTTAAGTGACAATGAATCAGAGATTAAAAAGCAATTCAGACAATTTGTGGAAGCACATGCAGATAAATATACAATGGATTTATTGATTTTGCCTAGCTCACTAAAAAGAGAACTCCTAGCTCTCACACAAACTGAATGTTCTGAAGTGGAGAGCACTATCATAGATCTCACAGGTTCTGAAAGCCCAACAGAGCTTTTACCAAACAAAGCCTCCAAAGTAATTGCTACAAACAGAGATGGAAGAGCAGGTGGTGAGGAAGCAAGAAACAGTGCTGGGACACCTGTAACTGAGCTTACAAAGCAAATGGACACTGTGTTTTCCGATGCTCCTGAAACAAGTTTTGTTCCCATAAACATTATGCCTCTGTTAGAGGCAGTGGTGCCTAAAGAAAGGCAGTCATGTAAAAGAAGATCTTCTGATGATGAGGAAAGGCTCCCTAAAAAGCAATTCTCTTTGGAAAATGACCAGGAAGTGAAATCTGCTTCACACAGTAATCCTTCAGACACCAATGCGGTTACTGATCTGCTTTCAGGTAGCTGCAGTGAATCAGATGATCCCAGTTATTGCCTTAAAGAAGGTGATGATATCAGTGAGGAAATGGAATATACAATTCTTGTGAACTTTTTCAGAACAATGGGATATTCCCAAAATATTGTAGAAAAAGTTATTGGTATCCTAGGACAATCTGTGGAACCATTAACATTGCTAGAAGAAATTGAAAAGGAAAATTTAAGATTTCAAAAAGAACATGAACAGTCATCTCAAAAGCCAAGAACTATTAATCCTCGTTTAGGAAGTAATGCAAATAATTCACCAAAGCTAGAAGACAAAAACATTTCTAAGAATAAAAGTCTGCTTAAATCCAGTCATACTTCAAAGGAGACAAAAAATGAAAATCACAAAAAAAGAGATTCACCAAGCACACAAGTTGATGCAGAAGATAAAATGCATATATTCATACGCAAACCTGCTTCTCCTTCCAGTAAAAATTCAGCTGTATGCTATGAACAAAGAGAGATTTATTGCCGTGGTAAGAATCAGAGTTCGAGGTCAAATGATACAGAAACTGATGGTGTTGTAACTTCCAGCACTAGACAAGCTGGAGCCCTAAAAGATGTTGATTTTGTAGCCAGAGGGAGCTCAGAGGTGCAGCGTATCTCAACTAAGACTAAAACTGCAGTTCAGCAAAAATCTGTGAGGCCCTCAACTGTACAGAACAGTCATCCTGATTTTGAGGACCAATTAGGACACTGCAGCTCTTCTCAAGTGAGTTCTCTCAACCAACACCTTTCCCAAACCTCAAATTCTGAAAATCCTATCCCAGATCCGGTATTGTCTTCACAAATACATCCTTCAAATTCTGATAGAGAGACAGTGGGACCACACAGACATCATCCCGATCCTTCAGTTACTGGAGTTCAAAGATTTTTGGAATCTCTGAAAAAGCCGTACAGACTGGAGTTGAAAAATGAACCTGGGAAACCATATTTAAAACATATCATTATTGATGGAAGCAACGTTGCAATTTCGTAAGTATTGTTCTTTTCAGTATTGAGATCAATGAACTTTCAAATGAAATAGGGCCTAAGAGGTTGCTGTGGCACATGTAACATTTTTGCTAGCTAGCTTTTTGGTGACCAGCAGGCCATGTACACAGCAAGGTTTTTCAGCTACTGGTAATGGCTGCATTGGTAAGTTATGGTAAGGGTTGATAATGAAAAATTATGTGAGATTGACAGTAGCCATTTTAATTTCCAACACGTAGTGATTTTGGTAATTTTTATTCTCCATTTAGTGACAGCATTCATTTTTATGACTGATTTGTTTGGAGTTGTTATTCTTTGTTGAGATACTGTGCATAGAAGGAAATTCAGAAGTTTTTAGCGGGTACGCTATATGACACTGCAGTACACAAATCCAGCTAGAACAGTGTGGTTTTGGGATATTCTATTGTGAAACAATTCTTGTAGAATTTACTGCTGGTTTAAAAAAAATTACATAGTGTGAAGTTGAACAGATGCAATAACTGGTTAAAATAGAATAAGGAAAATCCTTGATTTGACTTAAAAATTGATTGGTAATTGCAATACTCTGGAAAATTATTTTCTGTAAAGCCTGTTAAGACTTAGCTTTCCTGCTCCGGTAGAAATTTGGAAATTTGTGAAAATCAATAGCTTGGATTTATGAAGGCCAAATACTAACACAATCTGAGCCAAACTTGAACAGGATAGGCAATGGAAATGAAAACTAGATAGAGGTAGATGAGATCCTTCTTGATAACAACATGTTTCAAAATTAAAACTGAATTAATTCTACAGCATTTCTTACTAGGCAGTGGTCAAATTTGAAGCCCTATTTGTGCCATTTCAGAGCTGCCTACTCTGAATTATCAGAGCTCCAGCTTGATAACACTTCAGTCAGAAGTCATTTCAGTGAGCTCTGCTCTGTTGCAAACAATTTTATGCATGAAAGTTAATTTGCTTTGCACGCACCTACAAAGAAGTTGAGTTACCATCAACTTAAAAGTGTTTTGGTTTTTTACTTTTGCTCTTAGCATCTTGTAATTTTAAAGTGGAGGTTCTTATATAGCAGTAACATATTTGTCCTTCAACAGCATTACACATTAGTGCTTGGGTCCTGTTACTTTTTGCAAATGTAGATAGGCAACAAAGTTATTCCATCCCCCTCCATAAAACTTGAAGAATAGGGAACCACGTGTATGTGTGCACACACCTCATCTCCCATTCCTCCTGATACCTGAAAGAATGTATGCAAACAATAGTAGACAATTATAGGGTTGTTGGATAATTTTAATAGAATGGCTGACAAGGCACCACGCAAACAAATACTATGAAACGAGCACAGTTAATGCTGAAAAGATCAAGACATCCCTTTCACTGACTATGATGCAGGGATTTTCCATTATTGTAAATGTCTTCTAATTCCTTTTTTTTTCTCAACATTTCTGTTGTAGACAACTTTGGAGGGCATTGCCAATTACAATTTTTTTATTATTATTATTTTAAAATCAGTTAGAACCCATATCTCTTTAAAATGTTATATTTCACTTGGTTCATTTTAACATCTGTCTTGACAAAACTATCCTTGAATTGATTGCTCTTCTCTAGTCAGGAAGAGAGTTGGATTTGTTCTTTTTATACTAAGTAATTTTGGCAAGCACGCATGTTGGAAGGTTTTGTCAGTGTTCGCTGTGGGGCTTTTTTGTAGTTCTGGAATATGAAAGTGAGCAATGACAAATGCAGTGTTTCTTCTTAATGAGGAAGTGGTATTTTTTAAGAACAAACTGACTGTTCTCCTGCTCCACTTGTCAATGTACTAAGTAAGAGTAAACTTACTATGAGAACTTGCTGTTGCATTCAGAGTTCCTTTGCTGAACATGCATCAGCCCTTCCAAGTGCAGAAACCAGTTTTCATTCTGAAACCATGCTGCCAGAACCAAAATGGAGTACTTTAAGCAAAACAATAGTAATTCTGAGAAAGATCAGCTGTACCCCCAGGCAAAGTGGGAAAGATTAAGCAATTTAAGTGTTTTTTAAAACACTTAAACTATTTTAAAATATGGATTTTAATATTGGAGATTGGAAACCCTGAAGAAACACATCAGCTACGTTATCTTGCATTTAGTTGTAACTAATCCTTGAATAGGATATCTTTGCATGTGTTCCTGCTAGATCACTTTTTTTTCCCCTGTTCAGAACAAAACATACCTTTTTAAATATGATTAGCTTCAAATGCAGGTTAAGGACCAAGGACCTACTAATATCAAAATGTTTGCAGTTAGTCCAGAAAGTCTCTGTAGCACAGACGAGGCATCAAAAATAAATCTAAGTAACTACTTCTGTTTATGAGAAGGAATGTCAGAAGATTTCTTAATATGTAACCTTTCCTACCAAGTGATCGTTATTTGGAGAAGGTGATGATAATACTTATAAATTTATTTCCCCAGGTTAGAGAGCCCAGAGCTAGTCCCTTTTGACTGGCAACAATAAAACTTTTCAGCTCAATCACTGAAGAATTAATTGAATTAATAGTTTAAGGTTTTCCATCAGTTTATAGTCTTGCTGACTTTGAAGGGGAAGCCTGATATGATCCATAACTCTTGACACTGCTTTAATTCAAGTACAGTGTTTTGTTACAGTAAATAGTTTTTAAAGCAAACTTATGTCCTCATTGCCCAGACTCTGTTATTCAGAAAATAGTGATGTAAAAGTGCAACTCGCAACTGAGTCATAAGCTAACTTGAACTTTTAAAAATGATTTCCCAAGTGACTATTTGTGGAAGAGAAATGCAAATTGTTGGGGTCATATAGAAAATAACAAATAAACCCCATCATCTTTGTCTATTTTTTTTTTTTTTAATGGAGATTATTTTTTTTTCATCCACATATTTCATTTATGGGGGTTTGTGTCTTTGTTTTTTTTTCTAAGAATAACCAAATATATCTGAAACCAATGAATTAAAAGATGGTGAATAAACATCTGCTCATCTCTCTGACAGCTGATAGCTTCAAGACTACTGTAGGCAGTGGTCTCCTAACTTTTTTTGATTGAGCACCCTGTGCTAGTTTTGGCTGGGGTAGAGTTAATTTTCCTCACAGTGTCTAGTGTGGGGCTGTGTTTTGGATTTGTGCTGGAAACAGTGTGGATAACACAGGGATGTTTTCATTCCTGTGGAGCAGTGCTGACACAGAGTCAAGGCCTTTTCTGTTCCTCACCCCACCAGCGAGGAGGCTGGGGGGGGACAACTTTCCTGGGGATGTCTAAGCACCTACCTGCCAATGGGAATGAATTCCTTGTGTTGCTTTGCTTGTGTGCGCGGCTTTTGCTTTACCTACTAAACTGTCTTTTTCTCAACCCACAAGTTTTCTCACTTTTACTCTTCTCTCTCCCATCCCACTGGAGGGGGGGAGTGAACAAGCGGCTGTGTAGGGCTTAGTTGCTAGCTGGTGTTAAATCACAACACATCCCTATCAGTAAAAAAATCTTTGAGCATGCATCCCCAATATATGTGTATTTATCAACTGTATTTGTGCCTTACTGAAGTTCTCATATTTCTTCATGCACCCAATAGATTGTCTTGCACACCAGCTGGGGTGCACACATCCCACATTAGAGTAGGGCAGAGTAGCTGGGTACCATTAACATACAGTCCCCAAATATGGTTAATAACATCTGTCACCTGCTGCTCAACCAAATGAAAACCGCTTATGAAATGCAAGGGACAGAGAACTGCCTCGAAATAGCAGAACCATCAAGATATTTAAATGCCCTACTAAATAATGAATGCATTGGGGCCTGGGTTTTTTGTTGGTTTTTTTTTTAAATGTAGGTATTCTGCAGCTTCCTTCTGGCTA
>NW_009259593.1:564836-565867 GCF_000687185.1 Egretta garzetta
TCGTCATTTTCTTACAACTTGGAAAGTGAAGAAGTGCTTTCAATTTTGCTTTGGATTGTTTTCAGTTTTACTTCTCAATATCTTGAGGTTATGGACATCTGCTTTCATGCCTATGTTGGTTATTTTATTTTTAAGCTCTGAGTGTCAAGTGGTTTGGGGGAAGTATTAATGCATTGCCCACGTGTTTGGACTAAGGCTGAATGGACTTCCAAATCACTACTTGCCTCGTGCCTTTACTGTGGAAGACTATAAGAAGCTGAAGAATTTTTCTTCTTGATACGTGCAGCCTAGTAAAAATGATCTTTTAGTATCAGCTGTACTTTCAGTGTGCTCGTTGAATGAGATAAAGTCCAGTTTACTCTGACTGATAACAAGTATTGTTAAAACTTGCCTCTGTGTGTGCTGAAAACAGGCCTTTCAGGGCAGACTGAAATATCCAGACAGTTGTCTGGTAGTTTTAAATAAAATTGTATTAAGATGTAGAAGAAACTCAGAATGAAAGAATAATTGGATGGAATTACATCTTGCTAGAATCGTCTGTAAGTAATATGTACTTTCCTTAATTTTGTTATAAAACCAAAGGGAAAATGTTAGATGTCCTGGAAAGCAACCTGTTGTTTGGTGCTTTGTGCTGCTTATGATCAACTCTTGTTTAACATCAGAAATACCTTTTAGAGTCTTCACAGTTTTTGAAAGAACTGGGACAGCCAAAACCAGTATTTATAATGGCAGTTGGGGAACAGATGCAGTCTTTGAGATGGATGTCTTGAAAAGACCACCTTGCTGTGGCAATTTGCTGTCCTTCAGATGTTTACCTAGCTCAAATAAAGCATTTCATATTTCTGTTTATCTAGAAGTGGCATATTTATTCATAATTCTGAATGGTATTTGATAAAGTTAAACATATTGTGTCTGTGCATGGTTTTCTGGGTTTTTTTAAGTCGCTACAGAGCGGGAGTTTATCATGCAGGACAAATCAAGAGCTGCTGTTCTAGGCTTCAAAACATTTAAAAACCAGAATGTGCTGTCTG
>NW_009259593.1:565915-576483 GCF_000687185.1 Egretta garzetta
AGGCATAACTTTCGACACCAAGACCTCTGCATCTCTTGAAGTCCAATTGAGAGCCATTAATACAGTGAAAGTATTTACTAAAGTTTTCCGATTTATTGAACAGGATATCTAACTTAAAATGCAGTCATCATCCTCCCACTTTAAGTTTATGATCTAGTTGGTTTATGAGGGCTAACTCTTCTGTGACAGTTGGATTCTTTTATTTGACTGCTTTTCACATCAAGAACACTGAATTTTATTAGGGCAGGTGTGGCATAGGACTTTTTTTTTTTTTTTTTTTTTTTTTTTTCTCCAGAAACTCTGTTAATGAGTCAGATTTTTTGCCTTTTATCATTCAGATGTAGCTTACTCATTTTTCTGCCGTTCTACATAAAACATTCCTCTCCAAATTCAGAGAACCTTAATAAATTTATATTTTGATACATTTATTTTAAAGTGAGTTTACAAAATTGGAAAATGATACATGAATGCTAATAATGGCTGCATTTCACTGTAAAATATTTCCATGGAAATGTTTTAAAGAACTTTCTGTTCAGAAGGTTTCCCAGTAGGTTAAATTCTGGGTTTAAAGATAAGATTCCAATCAAAATTAATAAGGCTTACTACTAGGTTTATAATATACAATTGCATCTTAATTAGGAGACTGGTTTAAAATACAAATACCTTTTGTTTTCTGTTATGACAAGCACTTTGTAGTGACTTAACATCTCACTCAAAACAGTGTGTGCTACATAAGAAGTGCTTTGCCTGTTCACGCCATCAGTTCTGAATCAGTGTCTCTTTTCTAAGTATATCTTTGTTTTGTCTTAGTGGAGCCTCCAATCTATGAAAATGCAAGGGGAAAGGTTTCTGAATGAAAATTGGATTTATCCTTATATAAGGTGCTAATAGATGTTGTCCTGGTTTCAGCACCTTACATGGTAGGAATTTAGTCTAGAGGTATCTTTGATTCTGTCTTCTGTGCTTTATTTTAAGATTCTTCTTCCATTATTCTCCTGAAGCTCAGTTCCCAGAATCTGGTCAGACAGTTAACTGGCTAAAGGAGGACTTCCTGCCATGTGTTAAATGGGCATATAGGATCATTGGCATAATTCAGGTTGAGAGGGATCTCATAAGGTCATCAACTCCGATCTCTGTATCGCTTATATTGGGCAGTTGCTGATTTTTCTGGAATGTCACTTAAATGAGTTGCAAAAACAGGTAATGAACATCTTATGGTTTTAAATGGGGAAAAAAAAAAAAGATCACCACTAAAATACAAGTGTTTTGATAATCTTTCATCAAATAAGTTTAATTATTTTGCTTGAAAACAGTATCTCAGGTTGTTGAAAGGAAGGGAGAGGACCCCCTAATATCTTATATTATCAGAGAACTTCTCAGATGTAATCTTTGGGAACCAGTTGAACCAAAGGTGTTTAGTTTTGCAGTGGGACTGTATTTAGAACTACCACAATATTGGATAATAACAATTTTAATCTATAATCAATCTATAATATTATTATCTATAATAATCTGTTGTGGTTTAACCTGGCAGGCAGCTAAACATCACATAGCCATTCTCTCACTCCGTGCAGTGGGATGGGGGAATCAGAAAAAAGGTAAAACTATGGGTTGAAATAAAGGACAGAAGAGGAAGGGAAGGTAATGATAAAAGAATATACAAAATAAGTGATGCACAGTGCAGTTGCTTACCACCCACTGACTGATGCCCAGCCAGGTCCCAAGCAGCTTCTATGCCCTCCTGGCCAACTCTCCCCAGTTTTTGTTCAGTGTGGCATCATATGGTATGGAATAGCCCTTTGGCCAGTTTGGGTCAGCTCTTCTGGCTGTGCCCCTCCCAGCTTCTTGTGCACCTGGCAGAGCATGGGAGGCTGAAAAGTCCTTGACTTAGTGTAAGCACTGCTTAGCAACAACTAAAACATCAGTGAGTTATGGACATTGTTCTCATCCTAAATCCAAAACACAGCACTATGCCAGCTACTAGGAAGAAAATTAACTCTCTCCCAGCCAAAACCAGGACACCATCGCTATTGGCCTCTTTTTAAAGCTAAATCCACTTCTAATTACTCGAATATCATTATGCCCACGAAACTGAAAGGCGACTTGAGCTATAAAGTTGCAAAGTGATGTTTCTATTCTCTTCCTTTTCTGAACATCTCTAAATTTATAAGATTCCTCATCTATAACATTTATCTACCTTTTATTTTGGTGAGGCTGTATGTGTGATTTCCAGCTTCACTTTGCAACGTTTTGTTCCATTTTCTTTGTAAAACTCTAGTGAATTTAATTTCCCTTCTCTTTCTTTCACCCCCAGTCATGGTCTAAGGAAATTTTTCTCCTGTCGAGGAATTGCAATAGCTGTTGACTACTTTTGGAAACGTGGCCACAGAAATATTACTGTATTCGTTCCACAGTGGAGAACAAAACGCGATCCTAACATTACAGGTGAGGGAAATAGTTTCCTAATGTTTTCTTTACTAAACTGAATTGTAACTGTTTCTTCAAATACTTCTGTGAAGACTGAATGGAGAAGGAATGCTTCATAAAACATTAAGCAGGAGCAGTCTGGCTGCTCAGCATGAGTAACTGGGTTTCTCTATACAGTGTGAGGCACTCTGAAATGCTTCTTAGGCTAAGCTGATGTGCCATAAGCAGAGGTCTTTTTGTTTGGTTTGGGTGGTGTTTTCTCTTTAGTTTCTAGTTTTAACCCCTTCCTCACCATTTGTATAGTATTAGCAATTCTTCAGCTATGAATATGTCATTTCTGTACATTACTAGGTACAAAAATAGCCCATCTTCTCTGCTAATTATATCTCAGACTAATTGTCAAATCTATAAATAGCTTAGAAGAAACCTTCTGTTTTTAAGAACAGTTGTTTCATGTTCTAACAGAGCAGGATTTCTTAACACAACTCCAAGATGTTGGAATATTGTCTTTAACCCCTGCAAGGATGGTTTTAGGAGCAAGGATTGCTGCTCATGACGACAGGTATGGAATATACATAGTTTTAAAGTCTTTTTGAACATCTGACTAATGGTTGTAAAAGCTTAATACTTCATAAGCAGTAGTATTAGCTAGTTCTTCAAACTGTGTAGATGGAGAACTATGCACCTAGCTTAAGACTGAGCTCATTAAGTTATATTACTCTCCTGAGAAACATTTTTATATATAATTGTTGAATAATATTGTACATACTGTTTTCAGAAATTCATGGAAAATGGCAAGTTTTCATGGCAATTTTAACAAAAAAAGAAAGTTAATACATACCAAATGTCATCACTTGCATTGAGGAAGAAATTAGTCTTTTGGTAATGTTTTTGTGCTTTCCTGATCATCAGTCTGTCCCTGAATTGTCTTTTATTGGGGAGTGCTAGCATAAATCTGATATGGTACTATTTTGTTCCTTTTTTTTTTCTTGATTCCATTGTGGCATACAGACATAGATGTGTATTTGTAACAACCTGTAGGCTAGTAAATTTCCAAGTTAATTTAAGCACCAAAGTTCAACTTCAAAATGTGGGGATCATCTTTCAGTGAACAACAGTAAGCTTTAGGGGTTTTTGTTGGGTGTTGGGGGGGGGTTTCTAGTGCTTATATTGCTATTGCCAAATTTTCCCAGTCTTGAGAGACAGTTAAAAGTGCATGCTGCTTAAGTTTTTTTCCACAACTAGCTTTCCTAATTCTGCATGGATGAGCAGTTTGCAGCTTTCAGATTGTGTTTTGCAGCTAGCTACAGTTTGCTAGATTTCGGCTTCTTCCTTCCTACTAATACTAATCATTCATACTTTATTTTTCTGACTACAAATTTGTCAGGTTTTTGCATCATAGGCATGCTTGTTTTTGTTACATTGCTTAGTCATGTACCTGATTGCAGAACTTGATACACAAAAGATAATATAGAGTGCCCTTAATTTATCTTCCTTATTAAAAATATTAAAGAGATCAGAGTTGCTATAATAATGTAGCAAAAAAAATGTAGAAGGCAGCCAAGTTGGAGTTTTTTACACACTAATATTTTATATACACCCAGCATTTAATATAAAATGCTGTGTAGGTACAGTATTTGCAGTTGAGATTACTGTGGAAATGAGTATTGTGTCAAAAGTGTACACATTTCTTTAAAAGAACACCATCCATTATCTCATTCCTAAATTAGTTTCAAATGGGAAAAAGCCTGTTTTCAGACAGGTAAAAAAAAATCATGGGATTTTCTTAATAAATTAGTGGTTACCTTTTGTCATAGTTTATTTTACAACGGAATGGTAGCAGCACTTTTTGTCAACAATTGTTGAAAGAGCAAACGAGTAACATGCATAACACTATCTTGCAGGACATGGACATTAATGCTAAGCAAAAAATTATATGGAAATAGGTTTGTGTTGGAATGTGTAATAAATACTGTACTCTGTTGTAACGCAAACCATTTACCTCTACAAATATTTCAGAATCTGATAATCCCTTGAGTTTTGAGGGGCAGTTGCTTGCGGGTTTTTTTAACGTGGAAAAAAGCCTCCCATTAAGACTCCGCTGCACTAAATAAATGTGTGCTACCTAAAATGTTTAAAGTTACATGGTGGGTCAAAACAATAATTTCCTGGTAATCAAAGGGCTTGTTTTCATGCAAATAGATTACTCTTGGATGGTAAAATGCTTAGTTTCCTAGATCTTTTGACAATTTTCATTAAAGCAGACTATCTCAACAGTCTTTGAAATGAATTTTACAGGTTTTTATTACACCTTGCTGATAAAACTGGTGGTGTTATTGTGACTAATGATAACTTCAGAGAATTTGTGACAGAATCACTTGCCTGGAGAGAAATTATTCAAAAAAGGTAATTACTCAATTTCTATGAAAGCTTAAAAAGATGTCTGTCCTTACAGTTGTAGACACTCTACCTTCATGTGGGATTTTTTATTTTTAATTAATCTGTCATTCAATTCTGGTAGAGCCCAACAAAGTACTGTGTTTGTTTCACCACTGTGATTCATGGCTTTGTAATTGTGTGTTGAGTAGTTTAATGTTCCTATTATTCATATATTCTATAATGCAAGTCTGTTAATTGCTCACATAAATAGGAGCATGGTGTAGCAGCCAAGCTATATCACTTCTGAAGCTCGATGTTAGATTCTGAGTATACGGTTTGTGGGCCATTCTACAGGCTTTCTTGTTTTACATTTCATTTCTTCAAGGAAACATGATAGCTGATGGAGACATACAGTGTCACTTTTAAGGTTTCAGAATCAATCATGCTTTGCTGTAGTACAATAAATCAGCATAGCTAAACAAAATAATGAACACTTGCAACATATCCCCATAGCCATTTCCCTGCAATTGTTGAGTGTCCTTTGGGTTTAGATGAGTTCACTTAGCTATCAAATATCCTTGCTTCAGTGTGTGGATTCTCTGTGAATTACAATTTCTCCTGTGCAACTGCTTTATTTTTTTAGTTTGTTTGGGTTTTTCTTTTGTTTTGTTTATCCTCTCCAGTTAAATAAGGTATGATCCTCTATTGCCCAAATTTCCCACTAATCCCTCAGAGTCTCCCTGACATCTTCTAAGGGTACATCTACTGCAGTGACTGGGGTCTGTATAGGTCTAATGAAATAAATAATTGAAAACTGTCTTGGATTCTCCCAGTATAGTTGGGAGAACATGGGATTGATGTTGACTAGTCATGTAGATATTTACACTATTTCTTGAGTGAATTCTACCCAAGTCAGGTTCTCCTGCAGAACTTTAGCAAGAATACTTAACACGTCATTCTGAGTCTGTGGTTTTTTAAGAGCTTGTGTTAACATCTGCTATTAGTTTTACTTCTGGGGAAATTCCACTATATATATTCCCTCCTTGCAGACAAATTTTAGTTGAACTGGTTTCCTTTAGTGCAGATTACCCTCTGTCCCAGAATGATTTCAGAAAAAAAGTTGCTTTGTGTCTTAACTGTAAACAGATAATGTTATATTTGCTAGTTGTGTGGCTTTCTGATAACATATGCTTTTTAGCTATGTGATTGAAGATCCTTACAAGGAAGGGGAGTTTGAACAATCAGAAAATCTTTTCTAATTACCTAGAAAATTCCACCTTGGTCTCTTTGCAAAAATTTGCAGTCATCCAACACTTGCTAGGAAAAAAAAAAAAACCCACAAAACAAAACCGAAACCTCAGTGTTCTGCAGTGCAATGGGAACCGTTCACATAATCTTCCATTAAATTATTTTGGCAGTGAATGCTGGTTGTATCTAAAATGGGTTACTAGTTAAGTTTCAGTGACTCCTGATGTGGTATGAAGTGTCTGCTCTAAGGCAACTTGTCCTGTGCTACAGAGGTTAAGGGCAGCAAGGGTGTAATACCTTCTTAGTAAATAATACTGAAAGAACTGTCTTGCAGGTTGCTCCAATACACTTTTGCTGGTGACATATTTATGGTTCCTGATGATCCATTGGGAAGAAATGGACCTAGATTAGATGACTTCCTTCGAAGTGAAAGCTGTTCTAGGTACAAGCACTGTTTTCACCATTGTTTCAGACAGTTAACATTTCAAACATGAAATAAACTGTTTTCCTGGTTCACTTGAACGCTTCTTTAGATCTATATAGTAAAGGTACAGTAAAATTAAGCAAGAACACTGTAGGGTTTAGTAGCTTAACAAAAACGTTCTTCCTAATACTTCAGTCTGTACAGAAACTGCTGGTGACATTTGCATCTAATCAAGATCTCTTTCAGAATTAAGATAACCAAAACAATAACTTCCTCTGAGACTCATTGTGGTGGCTTTCATAAAAAGGTGGTCCAAATTGTGTTAACATTGCACAAAGCTGCCAGTGGTTTGGGTATGTGGTATCCTGTTAATTACAGGATGTTACTTAAAACACCTTGGTTGATCACTTCCTCATAGTGGGACAGTAAGTGCTACAAAAGAAACACTCCACACTCATATTTGTCATGAGAAAGGCATTTCACTTCACACTTGAGGGTACTGTACTGTTAATATGATTTTTGAGAGGCATTGTTATTAAATGTATTTGTATTTGATTAATAATTTTAAATATTAATAAACATATATTGTATCTTTAAGATCATTGTACTTTATATATGTGCATATATTCAAAGTATGACTTCGTTTTGCATTAATTGCCAAGACTTGAGAATGGATTTGCTTCTTTTCCACAAGAAACTAAGCTGCTCTTTCACCAGCTTAGGAATTATAAATGGTAATGACAGTGAGGAGTGTTGAGAGAGTTTTTAGAAAGAAGTGAGGTAAATAAAATTAGCAATACAAAAGGCAAGTTATACTTAAGGATTAATACAAAGAAGAAGCAGGAATCTCAGCTATTGGGAACAATTGAGGGAAGTAAGACATATATACCAGTAGGTCACAGGTTGATTTGAAAATAAGCATGTAATATTGACATGAAAAAAGCAAGTGCAGTTATTCCAATAAGAAACGCTAAGTATTCAAGCTCTAATATGAAACCCTTATGAGATATCATTTGTAACACTTGTGTTTTACCTGCCTATGTCCGAGAAAGATAAAGTGAAAACAAAGTGTGTTCTGAAAGGTGACTGATGGTTGTAGAAAGGGAGAGGGACCCTTTTGAGAATACTCTAGAAGAGCTTGTTTCCTATCTGTAAACTTAGAACTAGGCTTTGGTTTCTGGGGGTGTGTGGTGGGGTATTTTAAGACAGAGAAAAGGTGCCAAAGTTAATTTTGTTCCTTCCCTGAGACTTTTCTGCTTGAATTAAATGATGCAGAAAGCCTAAATGGCACCAGGATTAAGATCAGAAACCAGAAGGATCTCGAACAATTAGAGAGCCTTTCCACATTCAGTAGCTGGAGGTGTCATAACCTAAATGCTTTCAGAAATAGAGCTCTGTAACTTAGGTACTGTTTCTATTGGTGGTAGGAGAATGGACTGTAACATGAGCTCTAGTTCGCATTTCTGTGTTATCTGGTGGCATCTGAAGTAGACTTGGCCCTAAATTTTGTAGTGCTAGCAGTTTAGAGTAGCAATAACTTTTCAAAGTCTGAAATGAAATCTCAGTAATTGAGAAAGGATATTGAGATCCTGAAACTGTTGAAAAACTTCATTGCCTCATTAAGGTTATCATATGAGGGAAACAAGGCCTTGATCTAAATGTGAGCACAGCTCACAGTCATGAGCAAAAGTAGATGAGGAATAATCTTGTGGAGCATCTGGAAGCCCCTTTGGTCTATCAGTATTTTCACATGTTCTGTGTCAGTATACTTGAGTTCAATGTATCTTTTTATCCATTTAGCTCAATAATACTGATGTTGATGCTTCCATAAAATAAGCTTTGACTCTTGCTGTATTCTGCCAAGTACAGTACTCTCTGCATATTGGAACTAGTCCGAGGTAACATTAGTTACTGTTGTTAGTTGTGCCAGACTCAAATTGAAAACTGTTACACCTACTGTTTTGTTTTACTTTGCAAAAAATGCTTATCATTCGATTCCAGTCAGTAACTAGCTGAGCAGCAGTGAAGTGTAGGAGTTGTACGCATTTTTCTTTTCTGTGTTGATACAGAGACAGCTAGCATCTGCCTTACCTTAATTTAATCAAAATTTTTATTTTGTTCCATAGAGATTTTCGGTCAGCACAAAAGACTTTACAGAGCAGTGGACAATATTCTTCTGAGACACCTTTCTTCGTGCCAGTCCCCAAACCAGCCAGTAGCAGTCGACAGCCTAAAAACAAAGTACATGGTGATCGTTCGTCAACATGGCTTCCACTGGAAACAAACATACAGGCTTGTCTAGCAATTCCACCACAGAGATCTGCCTCAGAAACAGTACAGCTAAGAGAAGCCCTGATAAAAATTTTTCCTGATTATGAGCAAAGACAGAAGATTGATCAAATATTAGCTGATCATCCTTTCATGAGAGATCTTAATGCACTGTCTGCCATGGTGCTTGACTGAATATTATACAGGAGTTTTATATCACAACTGATCTGACTAACTTTGAATATCAATGTGAAGAAACATGTTGCTCTGTTATGTTACTTTGTGAATATTCAGAACCTAATTTTATTTGTATAAACAAAGACTTTTTTGTGTATGTTCTATTGCTAATAGATGCCAGTTTTTGGTAAATTAAAAACTGCTGCTACTACAGATTTGTAGTAATATTTTCTATGAAAAAAATCTTCTGCTTCACTTGAATTGCTTATTAAAGCAGTAGCAGTTCTAAAGAACTGTTATCACTTTAAATAATGTTAGCACTTTTTAAAAAACCCTTTCCTCAGAAGAGAAAAATCATGTCAGAGGCTTAAAAGTGACTCTTACAGCTTCAGATGTATTTTCCAGATGCACGCATAACATACTATAACATAAGCCATGCACTTGTCAGATATCATTGGTGGTGTTTGTATCTAAAGTATAAATATTCTTAGAAAACCTATGCTGTAGTAGTACCTCCTTTGCTTATGAACTTTGAAATATTTCTCCAAGGAAATAAAACAAACCCTTTTAATATTTTCAGATGCAAAGACTTTAAGTAGTGTATATGTGAACCTGCTTTCCTTAAGCCTGCATTGTGGATTTTGGAAATAGGTAATACTCCTAAGGGTTTATGGACAGCAGTTTGAAGATCCCTGTATGGGAGCAGTGGATGTTCGGTGTATTGTTGAAGTATCATCACAAGATGGCGTTACGCACCCGTTGCTTTATAATGATCAACAGGAAGGCTTCTGACATTCCGAAGTACTTGCTTTTATATAAAGAAAGATTAAATGCAAGACAGATAACAGTAACTGTAAGAGTGTTATGGAGAAAATTGTATATTATGTGAATAACTTGTGGATACTAAGCAGCCTTCTGGTATTACAGGCAGCTAAGAAACTTTGTATATATAGATAAAATCTTAGTGCCCATGGAACAAAAACCAAGAAAATCCATTTGCCTGTTCATCCAGGTTGAGAGACACTATGCTAGAGTAGTTAGGAGAGGGAAGGTTTCAATTAGAGAGTGTAAATTCAGAACTCTCCTCAACAGAAGATACTTGTAATGCTTTGAAAGATCTGTGATGCCTACATTGTTTTTTAAATTGGAAATTCTTCTAACTGTCAGTACTCCTTCAGAATAATTTTCGTATCTTTAACAATCTGTGCTGTTACCTGTTTGCCCTGCCTGTTCTCAGTTTGAATGCCATGATAAGCTATTAACAGAATGTGATGCTGTTTATATAGAAATGGCATGCTGTCTTGTGCGGAGCTAATATGCTGCAGTTAGCAGCTCCGCCCCTTTAAATCTGTTCTGGGATCTATCCCAAAAGTAACATGGAAAAAAAGGAACATAATTTATGAAAGCTGACCAATAGGACCATTTTCAAGAGCAGGAGGAAGGTGAAGATTAGTGTGTGTCTGTGTCTCTGTATACACTTAAGTCTGTTACACCTTCCTTTTAACTAGTTTCTTTCGCGAAGTGTTCTCATTATTAAAATAAAATTAGACTATAAAGAAAATGTAGGCTACAGAGCCCACGTTAAACTTCTGACATACTGAGCCTTACCCTAAAGCACAAGAATAGCAGCTTTCTCTTCAGCAGG
>NW_009259593.1:576515-630787 GCF_000687185.1 Egretta garzetta
AAATCACTCTTTGCTTAAATGCAAAAGCACTGAAATATACTGAGCAAATGAGGGTATTGAGAGTCTCTTGCACGGCCCTTTCACATGTATTGTGAAGTCAGAAACAGAAGGCAAAGTCTTGCTTTTCAACAGGAGCAAACTGAAAGATGATTGCAGCAAGAGCAAAAGTATTAGGAACGGTTACCACAATGTCTCAAAAATACAAGTGAGGATGAAGAAAGGTTTTGAATATTTTTACATCCGAATAGGCAAATCTTAATTATTTTTTTTCGGCATAAATGAGAGGGCAATTCATTATTCGGGTAGGCAGAGTCATTCTGACCAGCACACGTTTGCCAAGAAGCAGTGCTTACCTACTAAATTCTATGTGATCACCAAGTTCTGTCCCCATAAAAACTTAGGCAGGTTCCTACAGTCTGTTATCACTAATTGGAGTTGGTATCATTTTAATAAGTAGTAAGGGAATAAATTATGACCAGTGAAGGGCTTTTCCTTAACAGGGGTAGGATCCCAAGGAGGACAGTGGTAGTGAATTGGATAATTCTGCTTAGTTCTGCGTTGGAATGAAACAGGAACTTTGGATCAGCTTCTTAATTCCTAATAAGCTCTTCTAGAGGCAATGAGGAGAATCAAGGAAATGGGCCAAGAGCAATACAAACTATTCCATGTGTCCTTTGCATATTAGTATACTCAAAACTGAAATAAACTGTGCCGTACAGAAGTACAGATAAAGAAACACAGTTTTGTTTTCTTTTGTCACAAGAAAAGAAGATGAAAATTGGAGTATGTCACTGCAGGGGCAGCAAAAGATAAGTAACATGTTGATTACTATCTAGTGTGGGAGACATGGTAAGGTATGTAAACTCTTCACTAGCTAGCAGCAGATTAGGGAACTGTATTAATACTAGTAAATGCCAATGTGCTGTTTACTTCTATGCTAAACATCCAATTTGAAAGGAATTAGGAATGTAGCATCAAGTTCAGCAGAGTAGTAGCTGATTACTTTTGCAAGACACAAGAAGCCTAACTGGGAATAGTAGCTATACACCTGTAATCTTACCACTTTTTCCCAGATAGAGGACAGACTTTACAAATTAGTTGATTTTGATGGTAGAAGGTTATTGCTGGATGTTAAAGCAAGCTGTCATACCTAAAGTTCCTGTAAAATTATACCAAGTGAGGCCAAAGGTTCTTTGTTTTCTATTTTTCTTTTTTTAGGTTCTATTGTCCCTTCAGCTTTGAGTTTTAAACACTGCATCTCTGTTAACAGGAAAGATGAAAAATATAACCAGGATGGTCTGAGTTTTCCTTGAGGGAAAATGGGTGGAGCTACTGCAATGCTATGCCATATTGTGGAGGAACACCCAGGGTGGCATCTCAACTGCACTTAAAACAAAACCATTGGTGTCTTTCACTTTTGTTTTCACTTGTTCTTAGTTCCCTATTAGCCTACTTACTATAAGTATGGCTGTTCATAAAATCCATAAACAGCCTCTTTCAGTACACAACAGAACTAGCACTGCATGAAACACAGCAACCAAGCAAGCTTTCTTGGACCCAAAAGAATTTTCTGTCTGGATTTTTTTTTAATGGCAAAGAAAATGCACTTTTTTATCAAGAAAGTTGGTCTGTGATTCTCCTTTATCAACTGTATAAAGTGCTCAGAGTGGAATGAGCAGAGGAAGAAGTCAAGTCCAAACGTATCGAGAATGTTCCTGATCCCTAGAATAAACTAATTTTCTGTGAGATAGTATATACAGCTTTCAGTTTCTTGGTATTTCCACTGAAATGGGAAGATAAAGGAATATTTCTTTGATCTTGCTCAGAACTTCCCTGTTGTCTAGGATAACATACTCATAATTCCAGGTAGATAACAACTACATTTACCTGAACAGAACAGCCCTGAGCTTACCTGTGATAGTAAAAAAGTGCCAAGACCCAGCAATAAGCAACAAAAAACCCAAAGTCCTGGATATATGTATAATCTCCTAGCTCCGTACTAAACCAATAAAATATCATAAGAGCCTTAATGTGTTCAAGTTGTCTGTGATAACTAATGCATAACTGTGGTCTAGTTCTGTGATCCTTGTGTAGCAAACTGCATTTCAGATACCCAAGGCACTCTGGATTTGTCAGTTTGGGACCAGCAGGATCCAGCTCTAAGGAATGATCTTGGAGCTCTCTCTACTCCCTGCATTGCTCCTGATCCCAAACAGCTCACACTTCAGATATATTATTGGGTTCTGTGCTGGCGAAAGAACCATACAGTGAGTGATGTGGTTTTGCAAGCAAATCCTGCACTGATGGTGAGCCTGAACTTGTCATTCCCACTGTCCTGAGCTAATGCCATGAAGTGTCTTCGTACTGTGTTTCCCATAATGTATTCTGGCTTTTTTTTCCTACCAGTATCCTACCAGCACCTTTCCCATCATCTTGGAAGATAGAGTTGACTGAACCTAAGAGAAAAAGTGCATCAGTTTAAAAATATGAAATACACTGTTGTATTTATTGCAAAATACTATTTCATAATGCTAACTTGTATGAATAAATATGAAATTGAATATGAATTTTCAAAATACTGTGATATGTAGGAAAGCTGTTCTTCACTGAAAAAAGTTAAGATGAAAACCTTAATATGCGTTGGTAAAAATCGCTAGGAAGAGACTGTTACAGAAGTGAAGTTTTTTCCACACAGTCACATGGGAGCATTTTATAGGTCCTTTCACAAGTTTGCTGAGGACAAGGCAGTGCCTATTGGCAGCAGGTAACACAGTGGGTATACAGCAAGTACCCACGTGTTCTTTTGGCCTATGAAAAAATACTAATTGATTAATGATAAGCTAACAACAGAATTATAAATTGCTTTTTGTTTAACAGAGAATGAGCACACAGAGGGTCAATTTGTAGCATGAGTATTACTACCTAATTCCCACTCTTTATAGACACATCTGAGGCAATGCTTAGATTTTAATGGCTAGAAAACATGGAAGAAAGAGGCATTGACATAAGCAACTACAGAATTGCCAAGGAGAGTACTTGACAAGTATCTTTTTTCTTACAACCAAAATGTTCCACACAGATGGCCAATGTAACCATTGCCATTTTTCAGGAATACTGAGGCACAAGAAAGAACCAACCTGCACAAAACTGCTCAGTATGGCGAATGGAAGTGCTGACCAAGCTCTCAAGCCTCACTGCAGCAACGAGCTCCTTAGGAAATCCCTCCTCATCCCACCACGACATCGATCCTGCCTAGGCAGATGTCCAGGGCTGACATGAAGATTTTTCTCAGCTGGCTTCAGCATCATCCACCCTGCAACAGTACTGCAACAGCCCTCCTGCTGTGAAAAATGAGGCCTCTGAGGGCATCCATCTTGTTTCACCTCAGGTGAGCTGTGGCAAGGAAGGAGGGAGGGAGAGAGGGAGGAAAGGAGAGAAAATGGGAGGGAAAATGGATGTGAGGAAACAGGAAGGCTTGCAGGGTGGCTGGTGACCGACACAATGCTTAAGGGAGGGCTTTGTGAGGTTGTATGGCTGCCTGGGCAGCAGCTGTGCTGGTTTTCTGTGCCTTGGGCCAATTTTGCAGCTGAAGCAGGCGGGCTGAGAGTGAATGACTGGGAGATACTGAGGGGAGAGAGGCTGGTGGGAAAGCAGCTGGGGATGAGGGAGCACGAGCCAAACCCCTGCTCAGTGGCAGACTGTGTGGTAACAGCAAAGCCCTCAGCTGGGTACAGGGCAGCTCTGCAGTAGGTATATGTTTTAAGTGAGATTAAATCTCACTGCTCTATCTGCACTGCTAAGCTTGACAAAATATAGTAATGTCAGTATTAAACTGAAATGGCAAATGGCAGGTAGCCCCCTGTGCTGAACAGCCTACATATGAAGTGAGGGGGTGTCAGAGAGGTCGACTGTACATCCATTTTTAAATAATTGCTAAAAGATAAAATCAAATGTGTTTCCTGTTAGGGCTATGATTCAATGGTGCAAATGCTGTGTAAATGCTGTAGCTACCCGTAGTAAAGGAGAAGGGATTCAGTCTTTTTACCTCAGTAAAAGCAAGGCTTCTGTTCATATGAATCAGTTTGCTGCAACTTATGGCAGAGATTTTGGGGATTTTTTTTTTCTTGTCCTAAATGTTTGAGCTATGCCTGAAAAATGTTAAGTATCATGTTCTTATGCCAAAGTAAATATTTATGCTTGGACTTAATCAGGAATAGATGAATCACTTCAAAGTTATACAATTACTTAATCAAGTAGTAGTAGGAAGACAGAAGCCCGGTGTGATTTTTGGGCTTGGTTTGTTTGTTCTCAGTTTTAAAGGGAAATAAATGGCCTTCTCCGTTTGCACTTGGTCTGATATTAGCTGTAGGCTCCCTTAAACTAGAGTGCCTGATGCATGTGTGAGCATGCTTGTTGACGAACTTGTCTTCTTTCACTTATGTGCATCCTGGTTGTGTACATGTTTTTAGGTGCTGGTGTGAGAATACATGTATGTTGTAATCTTTATTTTTCTCTAAAGTCTGTTCCCATAGCATGCTTCATGCTATTCAACCTTTGGTTACTGAAAAAGCACAACTAGAAGTGTTTTGAGTGGAAAATAACAGGGACCATCCCTATGAGTGAGTGATGCGGCATTACTGTCTCCCTGCCTTTAACATTTTATAGAATGTCTGTCTCCAGAATAAAGTCCTGAGACTTTGACTCTGATTCACAGTGTGAGAATGAGTACAAGATTGTTCGTCTGTCTCCAGAATAAAGTCCTGAGACTTTGATTCACAGTGTGAGAATGAGTACAAGATTGTTGTGATAAGTTCAACAGTTTATTGTTGAAAGGTGGTTTTTCTCTAAGTTTTAAGATCAGCATTATGTAATGTAAATAACTTTATTCTGGTTGTAAATAAGCAAAGCCACAAACAAGCCCTAGTATTCAGTGCTAGTGCTGCTGTTTTTCCTTTCTCTTGCAGTGCCATATTAGGGTAGTCTGTGTTTTGGCAGAGCATTTCTGAACTGCCTTTTGTAATAGCAGAGAAAGTGCCTATGCAGACAGTGGAAATACTACAATGCTCAAGTCAAATAGACAATTAATGAATTTTAAAACACATGGATTTTAGGTATGTACATTTTTCACCTGTGTGTATGCATTTATGTTTAGAACGCGATTCCATTGTACTGTTGAAACTCTGCAGCAGTGTATGACAAACCAAGTTTGCTGTCTGCCTTATGGCTAGATAAATTCTGTAAAATTGCATTATATAATTTTTAATGGCTAATTCAAAGGAAGCGTTTTTGAAGAGGAAACTGGTTCTGAATGCATTGGTTCCCCTTTTCAGTCTCCACTTGAGTACATTTTTAACTGTTTCAGGAATAATACTTTCAATGTATGCAAGAGAATTAAAATATTATGTATTTTTAATTTTAAAAAAAAAAAATGTATGTTCCAAAGACATCAGAGTTCTCCTGAAATATACCAATTAAGTTTTACTCTCTTATAATTTGTCACTAAGTATAGGAATCATTGTGATTCAAATCCAAAATAATGTATAATTTTCTACTTGGCTGTTGAATGAGCATACAGTATTCAAAGTATTGAGTCTTAGCATTATCAATTTTAAGAAGCTTTGCTGAGCAAAATATTCAGAGGCTGTTAGTAAAAAATAAAAACAAAAAATAAAAAGCTGACTTGCATGTATGTTCGTATGCACACACCCTTTTTAAAACAAATGTTATGGATTAATCCAAACAGTAAGCGTTTCAGTTCTTTAATTATATGTAATGAATTTGTCACAAACCAGTTTAAAAGTTTCTGGAAAGAAATACCAGTAGTGACATTATTGTAACAGTAGAGGGAGCCACCTGTAAACGCTTCAGTTTAAACGTAAGCAGTTGCATGCTTGGCCTGCGAAGAAAATTTAGATTATGGGATGATGTATGAATGTAATAAGTATTTGCACAGTTACCCTGTCTTAGTGCAGAAGTTCACTTGCATGTCTTATTGTATCTTTTTAGACTTTTATTGGTATCCTTGCTGCTGTGTGTTAGGTTTCATTTGTTTCTTGGCTCAGGGACTGCACTTTACTTTTCTTCTGCTTGGTAATAACTTAGGTATGAGATGCAAATGAAATTGGTAGTAATATATTTACTTTTGACATGAGTTCTCTGAATTCAAAATTGCAACCAGAAATCTGCTGTTTGGACAATTCTGATTGCCAAAAGTCAAGATACAGGTGCATGAGAAATTATATTTAAAAAAAAAGAAAAGAAAAAAAGAATATAAATTCAGAGGGATTACATTAAAAATCAGAGAAGATATCACAAAGACTCACATAACAGGACAAGAGCAGAGCTGGCTGCCTAGTTTTGCCAAAACCTGGTGAGCATTAAAGCAGAATCCAAAAGCAGAGGCAGGATGGGGCCAGCCCTTTCACTGGGACAGTAACTTATGAGCAACAGGACTAAATGATACTGAAGCCGGTCTGAGTCTGTCTCTTTTATGCAAGGAGCATTACTGCACCTTGAATCCAAATGAACCCAAGTCAATTATGTGTGTTGCAAAGACAGATGAAAATCGGGAATATCTAAAAGGCAGAGCATGAAGGCCTGGCAATATTTTCTGAGAGGAAGAAGAGTTACATTGTGGTTTATAAATACTTTTCTGTGGGAGATATTTGCAGCAGAGGGCCTTGAATTAAAAAGAGCACATCGGAGTCCTTTGCCAGATCTCCTGTTGGCAGAACACCAAGAATATGGATAAGGACATTCTTGACATTCTGAAGTAATAGTAATATTTGACACTCGCTGGAAACAAATTAATGTTTTCTGTTGCATTTGTAGCTACCCAAGTATTCTTTACATTAGGGAAATAGAATTTCCTATATTTTCACTTTTAACCAAATTTTTATTCTCTTGGCATGCGCGTCTATCGGCTGCTACCACCTAATCTAAAGAGAAATTTCCAGGACTGAATGTAACTTAGTGTGAAACATGTAACATCAACACTTAGATTCACAATGTTCAAACTTGCTTCCCTTTCCAGAGTTGAGCCAGAAACTGACTTTTGTGTAAATGAATAAGGAGATAGCACTAAAAGTTAAATGGTTTAAGACAATACTAGTGTGATCATGAAATTAATTTGTGGAGTGTCTACTGATTCAGTGTGTGCACACAATTATTTTAGTTTTAAACCATTCAATACATTAGTTCTGACTAAAAATTATTTAGGGCTCTGATTTGTAGGTGGTATATGTTGTAGCGGCCTAAGATGTTGCCCCTGTTATTTGCAGGAGATTCACTTCTGCTACCCTAGCAGGAGTGCTGTGTGTTGGTTTCTCAGTTGTCACAGCTGGCATATTGGTTTAAACTGCTGTAGGTCATGAGTCAGAGCCCTCAGTTCTCTGCTGTCAACAAAAATGCAGAGAAGATAAAGATATAGTAGCTAGATGGTTATCCGTTGTTTTGTAGCATCCATCAAAGCCCTGCTTTATAAATGGAAATCAAATTAAGCTTTCCAGTATTACAGCAGCTATGAGTCTTCCAAATTATGATGGATTGAAATAATTCATGCAAAAGCCCAGAATATCTCATCTACCCCATCTGGTGGGTTTAGTCTCCGGGCCTTTCAGGGACATTATTCAAATGTTTCTGGTAGGAGGTGAATGTAATTGCTGCTTGAGGAGCTATTTGTGAGGGGAGGTTATGATTTCTTTTAATATTATATTTAATTATATACAAATAATAAAGCAGTTTAAATGAGTTTGTAATGTTTCTGTAAAAATGTTATGGCCCTTTATTTCTTTCCTCATTGATAGGCTCTTGCTTGTCTTTTGTATCATAATGCACTAATGCTGAATGGTACATAGTAAGAAGGATGTAACGGGAGTCTGCCTTAAATTGTGTCTATCTGTTCATAAGCCCTTAGGTGAGATGAAAAGTGGAGAGTTAGCAGAGTTGGCAATGGTTAGTCTGTGCTGTAGTGGCAGAGGCAGAAATAGAATCTAGATTTTTTTTTCCCATCTAAGGTATATGTGACACCTTCTCATTACTAGGACTGCTACTTAATTGTGGTGGTTATGGATTAAATACTGGCATTGCATGCACATATTCTCTCCCTCCTATAAAATATAGGGTAGGTGTACTTTGAAAAAGTTTCGTTAAGATAATATCTCCTAATGCTGTAAACATTCAGAAACACTCATACACAAGATGAATTCAGTCAAATAAAAGAAGGCAAGCTGTTGGGCAAGGAGATATCTTGTTTGATATCAAAACAAACAGTAGATGTTGTGTGCTGTTCTATCTAGAAAGGTCTTTCCAGTCTGAAGGATGACATCCTTACACATAAAGTGAATAGTTCTATACTCTGCTATAAAACTATTTTTAAAATGAAATATGAAAATTTCAAATTATAGATGTTTCTTTCCAGTTTCTTGCTGGGTGAAACAAATATAGGGTTTGTCCATTAGAATCTTGTTTAAGGCTATCTTGCAGTTAGTGAATGCAGATATGATGCAGAAGGTCCGACCAGGTATCAGCCTGTAGAAGGGTGGGAAATACAATAAGCGGTGTTCAGCAGAAGTCTCTGAAACATGCAGAGTGAAAATATGACAGTATATTTGAACTGTGTTTATATTTCAGAATAGATTGTGTTTGTGAGTTGTGACACCTTACCAAACTGCTGTAGACAATGCTATTGTCTCACACTTTCTCTGTGCAGACTGTAATTGTGGAAGGAGCTGTGTATGAAATCTTATCCTACTGTACAATACAAGTTTAACAGGCTTAAAATTTTACACTTTCTAACATTTGAACTGAGTTAACTGCCTTCCTGTGAATTGTCTGTCCTACTAATTGATTTGGCACTCTATGCTACTGAACAATGTTGGAAATAGGTGCACATTTTCTGTTGTGCATATTTCAGAAGAAAAAAATAGCATAAATACCATGTGGTTCTTACGTTACGCAGCTACTAGCTTTAGAGTGTGTGAAGATCTGTATCAGGATCTATCATTGTGTAGCTCACCTGGGCAGTACTTGCAAAAAGGCAAAGCTGCTTCCAAGACTTCCCTACTAAGGCAGAAAAAAGAGCAGGAAGGATTTCACTATCTCATAACAGAGTTGAGGAGGAGAAAATATGGCACACTGTGATGGGCTACCACCTTATCTGTGTTCCCCCTTCAACCAGGTTGTTCCCTGAAGCTTTCTGCAAGCATTATATTGAAGACATCTGTGATATCCCACTCCCCCATGACTCCTAAAGCAAGGCTATGTACTGACAAGGTAATTTAGCTCACAGGTGAACAGAATATAGACTGGAATGGTTGGTAACTGGTATTACGGGAATACCTGATAGACCCAGCTGAATTAAGGTTCTGCTATACCATGTGACCTGCAAATTCAGAGTAAAAGATAGGCCGTGCATGAAGACTCTGCATTCTGAATTGAAAATTTAAAGAACTGAGAGGGTGGTGCAGGCATACAAAGAGTTTGGTGGATGTTTCTTCATGTAAGGTTTGGGTTTTTTCCTCTAATTTTCTAGTTGTCTTGTAGGTTTGATGGTTATTTTTTATCAGTGACTTCTAGTTTTGGCAATCTGCGTAAGTTATTGCGTTGGTGTAAGCCTATGATGTTTTGCATTTGATTCAAATGCATTGATGAGTGAGGCAGGGGGGGAGAAACCAAACCGGTAATGGAAAGCCAGAATTCTGAGCTTGAAAAACATATGACCAGCTCTTAATTTATAAGGACAATTTTCAATGTGACATTTTTGTATGTCTGTGCAAGTCCATTTTTATGTTGGCTTTAGTCATCTTGCTGTATGTTAAATACTGAGGTATATCATAATGTTTTAGTGAAAAAAATTATGTAGATATTTATGATTTATTTATAAATAAGCTAGCAGGTGGTTAGATAGATCAGTTTTTCCATTGTGTTGGTTTGATTCCCCATAAGAACTCTGTTTCAGAGTAGAATTAATTAAAAAGTAAAAATAACTACTGAAAATCTTGCTGTGATACTCATTGGTATCTTCCGGTGCCTAAATACCATTTGGGCTAGTTAGATGTAATATTTCTTTCCAAGCTAGTTATAAACTATCAGCCCCGATATAAATCAGCACGCTTACTTGAGTGAACTTTTGCCTATGTATGTTTTTTTTCCAAAGACTTAAGTAGACTACCCTCAAGGAGCCCTAAAACTGTTCCCACATCAAAATGTGGTGCCATGAACTGTGATGATGAGTTACTGTTAAACCATTTACAAAAGCTCTTTGTAGGCAGAAATCCATTTAAAGGTGCTGCAGAACGAAATATTTACAGACTAATGATAATTATTGGGATATACAGAGGATTCTTTGCCTGTAATCTCTAGAGAATTATTACTGAGAAGTACATATTGTTACTTTCATTGATGGATAGAGAAATTGAAGTGCAAAAACGCCAAGGGTTTTACAGAAAGATGTCAGCTCAGACAATTTGGAAAACCTGTAGTTTGAATAGTAATAAAGAAAATAATAGGAAAAAGTCTTGAAGAGAAAATACAGTTTGTACTGGTGTTATTGTCACAATATTTCAAAGATTTTGCAAAAAAAAATTAAATTATATTTGCATCACTATACATATATTTTTTTCTATGTATGTTTGTTGCCTGATAATATACAGACCATTTTTAAGTGATGGTAATACACTATGCATTTCCTGTTGTGATTTGGGGTTTAATATAATAAACCTTCTTAAAATTATTAAACAGGAACATTATGTGCTTTTGAGGAAATCAAACCAGCTGAGCTCAATTTTCTTATCCTTCTCTTTTCTGCTTTTCAGTAGGAATGATATCAGTCTAGAGATCACTCAGGATTTGGGTTTTTTTTTCCAGTTTGTTTTTTAAATCTAGAATAGTTTTATGGACAATGTGAAGATGTAAACAAATATTTCCTTATCCCCAGCTCTTCAAATTGTAATGGATAGTGATTCAGGAGTTTCAGCTTCTTTTTTTTTTTTTTTTTTTTTTTTTTTTTTTTTTTTAACAGGGCAGGTTTTGTTCCAGAAGGTACTCAAGAGCTTTACAGGGTACTTAGGGGTCTAAAGATACAGACAGGAGCTCTACAGAATTTTCAGAAGTGTATTAGGCATATAAATACCTCTGAAAGACCACAGTGCTTCAGGTACTTTAGAAAGTGTGGCTTTAGCACCTAAGCACTTATTTTTTTTAAAAGCTCATCTTTTGCATTCATATAGTATCAACAAAATGTGACTACCTCAGGAAAGGAGGATAAGATGTGGATTTACAATGGGAGGTAAATGTTCTTTAGGTCTCATGCCATTAGCACCATCTGGAGCAGTATGTCATATGCCACAGGAATGCACAACTGCAGCCAAATGGCTGTGCAGCATTTCCATGTAAACTGCCCCAAATGTGTCTACAGGTTGTTGCAAGAGCCACCGTAGTCTTGAAAGAGGGAAAAACCAGGACTGATTTCACAGTAGTGAAACCCTGAACTTGCTAAACTTACTGGATGTAGTTCCAGTTCTGATAGTTATTAAACTTGCTGTCGTGAAGATGGGAGGAAACTAAGGAGACTCAAGGCTGGAGGCATAAACATGAAGCAGGTTATATTGTAGCGGCTGCACAGGAACAAGCAGTATGAATTTTGAAGTATGTGGGGAATGCTGCACTGTTTTCATTACAATTGTTGGTGCAGGCCAAGATTGTTTTTAGAGGCTTCGTCACATGTTTGGGGCTTGAATAAATGAGCCTATAAGAAAGTTATGAGTCCTAAGACCCTGAGCATCAGGCTCAGTTGTCACTTGCTGGCATTAAAGACAGCGAGTCAGTATCTTCCTGCAGAGATAAACATTGAAATGCTTTTATAGAAGCTTCAGTGTACTTCAGAGTGTCTGTTTTTGTCTAAACCTGGCACCGGATAATACTTTTCCAAAGCAGAAAGAGCATTTCCAGTATGAAGTATGCCATACAGCCATTCCGAATGTCTTTGGCACAATAAATGTACTGATGCCTCGATCTTAGGTTAATATGAAATCGGAGCCCTCTTAGCCTGAAATAGCTTCTTGACAAACTCCCCAACTCCCTCAGGAACTTCTGTTTTGCTGGTGCTTTCTGGGCCCTTAGTTCATCCTCTACCATAACTACTTTTGTGACTGCTGTTCAATACGAAAGTAAGCATAAATGTTTACTTGAAACTTTGGTTCACAGGCTTCTTCCTTTTTTTTTTTTTTTCCTTTTTAATAAGCTCTTATTGTTTTAAAATACAAAACTAGCAAGCAACGGAATGCTTGCATAAAAGTGAAGTAACAATCATGGTGATTTGGTGTGACTGCCGTTAATCTGACTAGCCTGGCAGTTGGGAGGTAAGCTTCTTACAAGTGTTTGGCTCCTTAGGAATTCCCCTCTGCTTAACCAGTGATAAAGAGATGATGGTCTGTTTAACCATAAAGGCTTCTCTACCAGCTGCCTCTGTGTTTATTAGCACGGTTTCTATTACACAAAAATAATTTATGTACAATGGCATTCTGATTACAGAAGTGTTTTGTGATATTTTTTGTTTCTTGTGAATTGTTTAATATGAAGCAACCATGCAGAAATGCCTGGGTGTGTGAAGTTAGTGAGGCATTTAATTAAGTTGCAAGAGCCAATGCACTTGCAAATGGAATATTGAACATACCACTTGTTTGATTTGTGAAACAAAATGGGTTGTGGATTTAAAGAAGAGACTTGTGGACAAGCATATCCTTCTAAATTCTAGAGATGTTGTAACTGGTCTACAGCTTGGGTTTAATTTGGAAGTGCCCTAATTTGGGCTTTTATGTTTTAACTAGTTTAATAAAGCAAATCTTTCTAGTATTTCCACCTTTGATTCTGCTTCCAATAGACCAAAAAAACCCACAACCCTCTTCCTGTCTGTATGTCATGAAAGTCTGCAATACTTTAAAAATAAATAAATAAATAAAATTCGAGGGGGGGGTGGGGGGGCGTCTTGTTTTTTTGGTGGGACGTGCATTTTGGGGGGAGGGGTTGGGGGGGTTGTTTGTTGATTTGGGGTTTTTTGAGAGAGAAGGGGGTTCTGTGAGTTATTCCTATGGCCTATAAAGGTGCTGCCTGTGGGGTTTGAGTTCACACAAACTGGGTTAATCCGGGACTGTCACAAAGGGCGTATGGTCTTGGAAGGAGCATATGGTCTAGAAGAGGGCATTCATTGTAATGCTGCAGGACCTTCCCAGCTGGTTTATCTATGGGGTAAACTTAAGAGTTCACTGGGGAAGACTGCATGTCTACCTGGGGAATCAGTATAAGATTTCATTATTTGAGCCAGGATGCCCAGCTCCCATTATAATCTATTCACTGGAACTGTTTTCTCTCAAAAAAAAATAGGTCAGAAATTAAAGAAAAACCTTGGCTACAAAGGTAGTCTTTGGAAATAATCCACATGACAGTAAAATTGCTATTTGGGAAGCTTATAGCCCTGTGAGTTTTATTAACAATGTATATTAAATACACTAAAATTTGACTTTAATATCATAGATCAGCTGCCCAGTCCTGCAGCTCTTATTCAGTCTGACCTTAATGGGACTACAGGCTTGTTTGGGTTTTTTTAAGTTTGGAAAAAATTGTCTCGATGACTGAACTTTTTCCAGTAAATGTATCATTGGAGAGACTGATGATGTTTGTGATGATTCTGTACATTGGTTGCATTTGGCCCACTGTTTGTCTATTCAATGGCAAACATAAGGTCTTCACTTAAAAAATAAAAAAGAACAGAATTTCATTTCTAGAATTAAGGTGTCCATCTAAAGATCCATGGTTGTTCACTGCTTAAAAAGTTCTAAGTATGAAAAAAAAAAATTACTCAGGTATTTTTTTCACCTTGTAGTAACTTACTTCTGCTTAACTTCAAATACTTACATAGAGCCTTTGAATATTCATGTATCTGAGTAAATAAAACACAGTGTAGCTTTAGAGATCCTTCTGTATTGGTAGATTTTATAAATGCATGTATGCAAATAAGGATTGAAGATTCCCCATAAACACAGTAACTGCAAAATCTTACTGTTATTGAAACAAAAAATAAGGCTCCAAGCTTGTGTTTCAGACCCCAAGGTGATTTTTTCCAGAACGTCCCTTTGATGAGGGAGCTAAGAGAAAGAGAATTCTTCCTGTATAAATACAAGAATTTTCGTATGGGAATTCTTGTTCCCATGAATATCACAATCTCGTGTCTATACAGCTCCTCTTTTCAGAGTAGCAAAGCCAACATCTAATATGCTTATTCATCCTTTATTAAAAAAATAAATTAAAGATTAATGTTTTTTTTTTAATTTACTTTGTCAGTACTCATGTTCCTTACATTCTCTGTAGTGAATGTTTTTGTGAAGTCTAAGCATGTTTGGTGAAAGATCTTGACCATCATTTATTCTCCCTGCTGTTGAGTTTGATTAAAAATTAATGCAAGATAGGCCACACTTTTGCTTATTAAGTCAAATTAATCATAGATTAATTCAAGTTGGAAAGGTCCTCAGGACATCACCTATTCTAGCCTCTTACTGAAAGCAGGATCAACCAGAAGATGAGGCTGCTCAGGGCCTTATCCTGTTGGGTCTTGAAAACCTTCAGGGTGTAAGACTAGGCGGCTTGTTCCACTGCTTGGCTGTCCTCGTGCTCAAAAGATTCTTCCCTTCTACCCATCTGATCCTCTCTTGATTCAATTTGTCTTTTATCTCTCATCCTTCCACCATACATTACTGTGAGGAGCCTGCTTCTGTCTCCTTGATAACCTCCTTGTAGGTACTGGGGAACTGCTATTGGGTCCCCCCCAAAGCTTTCCCTTCCCCAGGGTGTATCCAGAGCTCTTTCCTCTGACCCTCCTCTCAGGGTAAGTGCTCCCTGGCTGTCTTGGTGCTCCTCCGCTGAACTCTCTCTCTCCAGTTTATCGATGTCTTGCTTGATTGAGGAACCCAAAATGGGTCACAGTATTGTAGATGCAGCCTAATGAGTGCCAAGTACAGGGGGACAATAATTTCCTTCAATTCTATGGGCTATGTTCCTGTTAATATAGCTCAGATGCTATTGGCCATCTCGGCTGCTAGAGCACACTATGGGCTTATGTTCAGCTTGCTGTTAACTGGGATCCCCAGCTCCTTTTCAGCACAGCTGCTGACAGCCAGACAGTCCTCCGCTTGTATTCTTGCACGGGTTGTTCCATCCCAAATGTAGGACCCTGCATTTGTCCTTACAGAATTGCCCTCAAGCCTGTTGACTGGTTTCCCCCAATTTAGAGGCACCAACAAAGCTGCAAATTTGGTGGGGGTTCAAGTTGAAATATTTTGAAGCTAAGCTTATAATGATGTTGAAAATATTGAAGAGCTTTCTCATTACGATTTTATTCTATGGAACTGCATGTTTGGATGTGATTGTGGAAATGTTTTCTGAAACTCTTCAAGGAAGTTTCTTGTGGAGCAAAACTTAGTTTTAGAAGCATGATGTGTTTCTGTCCAGAAACAATTAAAACACAGCTCTTTTATTAGTAGGATCATCTTTTCATGTTGTTTTTATGTATGTACATTAGTCAGTAGACACAGTTGCAGACACAACAAATCTATCATATACTTTATGGAAAAAAAAATAATCTTCATTTGCAGCATTTCAATTTGATTTGGCATTTTCAGAATGGCCAGGATGTGTAAACAAGGAGATTGCACATGCAGAAAACTTGTGTGTCAATGTAAAAGCCCCAACATTCCATTCCTTTGGCAACAGAAAATCCTGCCAATGAAAACTAGCTAGATACCTAAGTAGAACAAATCAACAGGAAATAGCCCACGAAAAAGCTTCCAACAGAAAGCCATTGGGGTTTTTTAGCCCAGTGAGTATAAATTTCACAGACTATATGCTTGTTTAGTCAGCAAGGTAAATCTGAGGAAGACAAGATCTGCTTAATGGTAACACAATTAGCAAATGGTATGGAATTGATCAATATTCCATGTATTACCATTTTGCTTTTAACTCTGACTTTTTGAGATGTTCTTTGCCTGCCTGGTATGCTATGTTTGTTAATTAACTCCATCTGCTGAAAGTCTGGTCTGGCAGTTGCTTTATTAAAAAATTGTGCCTGAAAGTGCTACTGTTGGTCATAACAAGGAGAATTTAAAGCAAATATATCTTGGATATATCCCTATTTTGCTGGTGATGTCATAACCTATTATAACTATAGTTCTCCACATTTGAGGTTTATAGGAAAGAGTATGCCATGCAGTTCACTACGCAAGATGCTACATTTAATGGAATCATCTTAATCACACTAGCCTTGTTCTGCAGATTATGTGGAAAAAATCCACAGAAACCATGGAAGGGCTTGAATTTTGCAGCTTTGAAACTGCAAGTAAAAGAGGAAACTGCCAATAACTGACTTCACAACTTCTTGGTGAATTCTGTTTGAACATGTTAAGAGACATTAGTTTATTAGGCCTTATTCAAGATATATATATTCTTTACCACTAAAAGCAGACGATTTGCCTGACAGTCATGGGCATACTGTTACATTCGTAATGAATATGGGGAAGAAAAGGATGTAACATTCATGTTCATGGATTCCATGTGTTGTAAATTGGTTTAGGGTATATATTGCTATTGTATGTATGAGTGTGTACTACCATTTGACATGCATCCTGAGGCAAAATGACACCTTGATATTACAGCTTAATTATTCTTATTGAATACCAAGCAACTTTCTGACTTGCTTTTTAACTCTGGCTTCTTCATTATGTGTAGTTAATCATAATTAAGTAATATCTTTTTAAATAGTTAATGTTTGCTATTCAAGGGATTGTTGTGTCTGGTTCTCACTAGCATTCTGCTGTGTTCATAATTACTCTGCATGCTGTTATGTAGTTAGTAAAGATAGTTATATTGTACTTTCATGGAGTTTATAGTCAAACAACCAGTAGGTTATATAGCCTGTCATATAGATGATACGCAATTGTAGTTCACCTGATAATTTGTATGGTTCTCCTAGGGTCCAGCTTTTTGCATTCTGGGAGATTAAATGCTGCAGGCAGAGAATTAGGAGAGAGCATGCCATTAAGACCCATCTATTGATAAGTAAATGGCTAGGTAAGAGATTCTTTTCCCACCTACCCTGATAAAAATGTTTATCAGAAACAGTGGAACCTCACTAGTAGGAAATATTAACGTTGACTTTGTCTTGCATCCATTTCTGTTTATCAGCAAAACTGAAAAGCTTTTTTTTAATGTGTAAATACCTATCCTTAGCAACTGTCACCTATCAAAATTTTCCTTGACAAAGTTGAGCTTTGTTAACCTACTCTCCCCTGTATCACTGCTAGGGCCTCTGTGCTTTAAGCTTTCCAAAATATTTTCTTTCTTGAAGTACGGATATTAGAATTGAAGAGAAGCTGTCTTTCCAAAGATGTGCACAGATGTGAAGTATTGCATTTCTACTTGATATTCTTATTTACAAACATGCAAAAATCCATTGTAAAGAAATACTGAAGTAATAAAATTATTAATGTAGGTATTGCTGACCTTTTTTGTTACAAGGCTGGACAAAGAGCTGAATTGTGTTAGTTCCAGTGATCCTCAGGTCTTCCTGTGAATTGCTGCTTTTCAGGATGGCTTCCATCTCAAACATATGTTTGTGTGTCCTTTCTTCTTCCTTCCTAGATATATTGTAATACACTCAATTATATTAATATTCAATATGACCATCAGACCTTGTGTTTAACATCATTAAATGTAACTTGCCATCCTATAAAGATTTTGGCAGTAAAGATTTTGCGCAACTGTCTAGATTTCCTATACAGGTATAAATGGCAGAATCCAAGAATAGATCATCTGGTCCCGCAGATGTTGAGTTTAGAGATCTATTGTCAGCCTGCTTTTAGTCCTTTTAGTATTGTCCCTGTTCCAAGGAGAGTATTATGAGATATGCATATTATATATATATATATATATGTATATACATCATATACATACATATTTGTATATGGTAATAAATAAAACACTCTGGTACACGCGGGGTAAAATACCTTACCTGCTGATCTTTTCCCCTATAAATTACACAGACTTATTTGTCAAGGTCTACTCTGTATGCAACTGGATGGATAATTGATGCTTTGTCAGGGTTTTGTGAAGACTAGCAACCCTTGTGACAAAATAAGTAGTAGTGGTAAGAAGTACTCAGGATGCCCTTCCTCGCAAATTCTTCCTCTTGCCTACTCTTAAGTTATAGATTAATCATAATTATAAGCTCCTAATCCAAACTGCTCCTTAATTGCTGCCAGAGAACGCTTCATTACCAACATACTTAAGTGTAAAAAAATACATATTTTCACTCCTTTAATAAAACATATTTAATAATAAAATAACTGAATCTTGGGAACTTGACCTGGACTATAATAATTAAGCAAATCCTGTCTATAGGTAGATGCGTCTGTAGCTTCTTTTGTATCACTGAAAGTGCCTAGATGGAAACTAAACTTCACCTGTGTAGTTGAATTGGTGGAGAAAATCAGGTTGAGAATTATATTGCAGATTAAAAATAAGGTCAACAGGTTGCTTATTTATGGCATAGCCTGACTGTACTGCATCTGTAGATATCTGCCCTAATGCCTTTTTGTTTTCTGGGAATACAATACTTTGTATCAAAAATGTGAGTAATTTATGTGTTATGGTATGATATAATCTCTATTGACTTCTTTAAAATTATACAAAGAATACATCTTGATATCTTTTGCTTCAGAATATGCGTGTCTCTTCTTGAAGTATAGTACGTGCCATTAGCTACCACAATAGATTGTAAATAAGCAATTTATCCAGACCACTACAGTTCATAGAAAATTCTGGCTCTAATGATATTTTTGGCAACTGAATATTCAAATATACACCTAATGGAATTTTCAGAACTACCTAATTGACTCCTTCCCATTGATTTCAAGGGAAAAGAAGTGCTTTTGGAACACTACCCTTTTGTCAAAAGCAGTGTGTTTTGTTGTTGGCTTTTTGGTTTGTTTGTTGGGTTTTTTTAACCGAAAATAGTTCAGGTTTATATATTATGAACAGATTTTACTTCGGTTACTCAAAGTCTCTTCTTAATGTCAAGGCAGTATTTATTTGGTTTGAGAGAGTTAAAAGGGATTGCACAACTTGACTAATTTACTAATCAAAGTTTTAATGGATGCTTAGCTAAGGGTGTGTTGTTCGGCATAGATTCAAATAAGGTAACTAATTAGAAAACAATGTGAGGGCTAAGGTGATGGCTGAAAAGGCCTTTGTTTGCTAAGCTCTGTTCAATCAATCCTGCATTACTTAATTTCATCAGTGTTTAATGTGACTTTTAGGATGCTACAGGAATATGTATGGCCAAAATGGTCTTTCAGGGGGATTTTAACATCTCAAAACAAAGCAGCTGGATTTTTAACCAATGGGGAAAAAATGAGAGTAAAGTAGTCATCTTAATAAAACAGCAATGCAAAGGGGATCCTCTGTATGTCTGTGATAAGATCATCAGGCTCTGATTAATGATTATTAATTTAATAGGAACATTAATTGTGAAGGGGAAAAAGTTACCTACTTAGAGCTGGTTTGCATGTAGGTGCTTAGTAATGACATTTGATAGTTCTTGTAGCCAACTCGTGCCTTGTGTATCATGTAGAATAATGCTCCTGTTAAGTTATCTCATGTTATAACTTTTATCTTTGCATTTGGTTATCTATTTGTTTATTATAAAGTCCACACTGAGCTGCGGCCAGCATAATTGAATGTATCTTAAAGGTAGCTAGAACATTTTGCTCAATCGCTTGTATTGTGCAATCTGATTCAAGGGAGAAAGGGGGATTTGTGCTAACTGAGAACTTCATCAGTTTTTGTCTTATGAATCATCTCTAAGGAATCCTAGAAACTGAAAACTAAAAAGGCCTTTCTTCAAGTGCTTCCTGTTAGTGCACAGGTCTTTAAGAGCTGGGTTCTATATTACAAACAGAAACATTGCTTTGCTTTTTACAATTAATTGCTTATAGGGACTTAGAAATATTGGGCTAGATTTTTAGCACAGTAGCTAATTTTTTCATGTCAAATGTGACACATAATGGTGTAAGAATAGTAAGTAAATTTTTTGTGGGTGTGACCATGCAGCTGCTTTTTTCAAACATGAGTATTATTTTTGCTATATTTCAGTCTCTTTGTAAATCTGTGAAGGAAATATAACTCAGGTTTTTCAGTTCTGCTGAATGCTTTGCAGGAAAATGATTGACAAAACTATACTTTATGAATAACGAGATTTTTTCTGGGAGATACTGTTTGAAAAACTGCTGCTGTAAGGAAATTGATGTAAATTTACATGCCGTTTTACGAAAATTCTTTACTCTAACCAGTAATCAACAAATACAGTATTTAGAAAAATGTAATGCTAGCTGTAAGAGTTCTGTTTTTAAAATCAAGGGTAAAACAAAATTATGTGCAAAACTAAATCTAAACAAACTTTACCTGTCTATTCCAACGTTTGCCATTCTTAATTCTAGCCTGGTGTCTGAGTAAAACCTCTAGTCATCCTTTCCAAGCTGAATAAGATTGGTTGGCTATAGAAAATGCCATCCCTTGACCAGACTTGCCCAATAGGCTATCAAAACTCAGATAGACTTTGTATCTTTCTTTTCTCCTTTTGCCTTTTACTGTAATGGGAGAGCAATAGTGTGGCATCCTGCACATTGAATCAGTTCATAGACCAGCGAAGTTGAGAACAGTATGTGTGCAGCCAGCTTTAGTAATGCAGTACTAACAATAGAGGGAGAATAATATTAATATGGATCAAGACTCTGTGCAGATGCACAAGGGAAATGAAAGCTGTGCTGTTATTTTCAGCTATGTTTCTCTGTAACCTTTTTACCTGAACAAACCTGGCAAAACAGTTTGGCATGCCCTGTAACAGGACTGAGCGCCACAATCTAGAAAGAATAGTACAGCAAAAAGTTCGTAACTGAATGGTGAATGTGGTTTTGATCCATAATGAAGCATGACTTTTTTTAATGTCTATATAAATCAGCCCTGTGTTTTTTGTAGTGGTTTTCAGTTCTTAAGGATGAGATCAGTAGGTCTTGTCGCACACTTCAGAAATTTAAGTATTGGTTGAAATATTTTGTTTTCTTTAGTGCATTCCATTGCAGAGCATCTTGTTTTTCTTTTGCCTCTCCCACTTCCTTTCAGAATTGTACCAGCAGCCTACAGGCTTGTTCAGCATTTCAAAGGGGTATACGATTCCCAGATCAGAATGGTGTCAACAGGAGACAGTCTGCCTAGTGTCATTTTTTTGTAAGTTGTTTCTTTGTTTACACTGTGAAATGAGAAGGGGGAAAAATCAAATTGTGCACAATTGGCTCCAGTAAATACCAAGTGACAGTAAATGCCTTGTTTATTGCCTGGGGAAGGCTGGTAACTTGCTGAATTTCCATCAAGGCTTCTTCGTAAAGGAGCAGGGCTCAGATCTCCCTTGGAGCTGGTTATGCAATTGACGGGGCAGGGTTTTGGCTTCTGGAGCAGCAAGCTTGCATAACATGGTTTATAATCCAGCACTCCCTTCCCAGCCTGAAAGGACCTTTTTCATAAGGCATTCTCTATAAAAAAAACTGCTTCCAGATTTCTACACAATTACTGAAATAAAGGTACCCTAACTCTTTAAAAAAAAAAAAAAAAAAAAAAAAAACTTGTACAAGAGATTCTTGACCTGATCTTTCTGTATATAAGCCACCTCTTTTTTTCAAATCATTCATCTATAAGATACCTTTTTGTTCCATACCACAAAGTCAACTTTGTCTTTTATTAGCAGAATTCTTGTTGATACAACACTGAAGAAATTGAATTACACCAACTAAGCATTCCTTGGAGGTCTTAACACAATTAAGCTGGTTTCTGAGAGTTTCAGTTTTCTTATATGATCTACATATGAAAGCTTAGGTGACCAAACCTGCAACTAGAAGGTTTAATCTGTGTACTTGGGAGAGGAAGGCTTGAATAGTAACATGATATTAAAGCCACAGAGATGTCTGTGGAGATGGCTGCAGTGGTTACTTAAGGACAATGGGAATTGGGATGTCTTGTTCTTTATTGCAGCCTGGGGGCATGCATTCTTCTTGCTTTAACAAGAAACTTCCATCTATTATTCTTCAACTCCCTTCATAACATATGCTACCCATCTCCAGATGTTTGATTACTCTCTGCATTTTTCTGTCCTTACAGAAATGTATGCGTCTCCTTGTTAGCTTCGTCAAAAATTCTAGAGCAGCCAATGGGTGGTAGTTGTGTTGCGATCTAGGTCCTACATTGCTTTGTGGCCTGTCTGTGCAAATATATATTTGGTGTCCTTAGGGTCAATATGAGGACTCATGCAGCATAAGGTAGCATAAATGTTTATATTACTATTTTATCTTCTAGTTGGTAAAACAAAAGACAGAACTGGAGAAAAATATGTAGATGAAGTCTTCTTGGGAATTGGAAGTAGGTAATCTAATATTCTTTCCCCTCCTGTCCCTGAACTGCCCCACTGAATCTTCACACCCAGCAACAAAAATGTTTCCAGCTTGTTACAAATGTGGGGTTTCTCTGGGTGCTCATCAGTTAGGAGCTGCTGACTTGGAAACAGCTAAAGTTACATATGCATCTCCCATCATTTTCAGATGTAATTGCAGATGATTGATCTTTCTGAAAATAACTCTGGTGGTGAAGAGGTGACACACTGCTATTTCAGAAGGCGGCAGTCAGAATGACTTATGTGAGATCACGTGAAATCTGCTATTATAACGTCTGTAGCAGTCATTACTTGCTTTCCTTTCATGAAAGCAGATGTGAAAGGTGGAACAAAGAAATGTATTTGTTTAAATATTACTTCTTTAAAATGGAGAAAATTACTTAGCATTCTAAATGTGATTGCCAAAGTCCTCTTCTCATTCACAAAAGGAGCAGTATGGATAGCAGTACTGAAAGCTTCATAAATGTTGCACAAATATGAGTTGTCATATATTTATATATTGTTAACCCACTGTCTTCAGGAATTGGACTCTGTGCAGGCAATATTAACAAGGAAAGGTTTCTACCAGAAAATGTTTACTATAGAAAAAGTCCTTCTCAAGTCTTACTCTCTCCATTGTTCCTCTGCTGTCACTAGTATTGCCACTATCACCTCTGCTGTTACATTACACAGCTATGGATCACTTTCTGACTCCTTTCCTGGTATCTGGATTGTGCCCAAATCTTGAGGTAGCAATCAGAGGGACTGCTGGTTTTATCTAGTGGATTCTCTGACACCTGAGATGATGATTATCGGATTAAACACAGTATCATAATAATTTAATTTATGTCTGAGTTTCACTAAGTGATGATGTTCTGTTTGGATTTGCATGGCTGTCTTTCTGAATCAATTTCTTTCAACTCCTTAAGGGATTGATAAAAATAAGACTAAACCTCTGGCAGGAGTTGTTCAGATTCATATTTTGAAAAGTCAACAGTTTGGTTGTAGCAAACAAAATTGGAGATGTGGGATCAGCAAATTGAAGTCCATTATCAGGTTATTTTGTATTTTATTATTGGAATGCAAATAGATTCTTAATATCAGCTGAATATAAATCAGGAGGCATGTTTAGAGGTTATTAACAACCGTTAAATCTTTTATGAGCAACTGCACTCTTTGATTTGTGGCTACCTAAAAGGCAAAATATGTGTCATTGCACACAATCTGGCTAATCTCCACTACACAGCCCCATCTATGGAGAAACTGGAACCCAATCAAACACTCTGTTTATGCAGTCTATGTTATTTAATGAACTACTAACTCTAGGGTTATCTGATCTTTGACAGTGTGGGGGCAGGGATGGGAGGTAAAGTTGCATCCTTAATGGCAAAATCCACATTAATTTCAGAGTTTTTAACTGAAAAGTGGAGGGTGAAGTCTGTTGTATAGCAATGTGTTCACTAAATTGTGTATGACTGATAGTCCAGTTCTTACAGCAAAAACAATCATAAGTAAAGTTATGTGAACTCAGTTTTAAACTCAGTCTTTCATGTTCTGAAAGAGTCTGCAATGACTAATGAAACCAAAACCTAAATCCGAAATTTTGAGTTGCCAAATTTCCATGTACTCGCTGGACAAGAGAACTCTTACTTTTACCCCTTTAAACTTAAACTAGAAGCACATTATTGACATAAGAATATTTATATGCTGTACAAGCATGCAATTTTTTTAGGGACACTGTAATATTGATGACTGCAGAGTTTGGATTTTTTTTCCTTAAATATGGGGGCGGGGAAAGTCTTCGTGTAAACCAAGTAAATATATCTATAAAAGTAACAGTGACCTACAACAACTACACCCACACAATGAGCTTGCATCAACGTGTCCCTGAGTGTTCAGCTGCCCAGCTACCAATGTGCCATGTCTATGCTATAGATTTGTGTTAGTGTAGCCCCCTGAGCATACACACCTCCCCTTTTGATACCCAAGATATATTACAGTCATATAAATCAGTCAAAAATACAAGGTATGTTTATTAAAAAATCATTATATTCTCACTTCACATTCATCATTGTAGGTAGTGGATGCTTTGAATGAAGGTTATTTGAAACAAACAAAATTTGTCTTATCGGATTATCTAGTTATGTAGCAATCTGGGATAATTCACTGCAAGCAGAAAAGCCACATAATGGTACATATAATGGGGAAAGTTTTCTGTTTATTGGAAAAAAATCAAATTAGCAGCTTCAGAAATAGCCCTGAGTCAGACAGCTAGCTCTATTATTATGTTACTTAGAAGCTAATGTATTATGAACAAGCGCCAAATATTTCTGTGTAATGCAGAGGAGATTAAATGGAAGCTTCTATTTTTGAGATCTGCTTTGGAGCATACATGTAATCAACAGAAAGTCCCATATAACAAGTAGTACACAGATAGCCCTGCTAATTATGAATAATTATGCAAATGGTTATAATCTGAGCATTGTACTTATCTGAGGGATTAAGAATACATACAAATCAACAGAAAAGTTTTGAAAAGGAATTTACAAAAAGCCAGTTATAAGTTTATTTTTAAACAATAACGTGGGAGCATAACTCGGCTATGTAGTTTTGTTTAAAGTTACATTCCTAGCATGAGGAAGGAGAAAACTCCCTGACAGGCTTGACTGCATAAGTATATTGGGGTTTGAATCTCATCAAGGAACTTGCACAGTACTTGGTTGTGAGAGATGACAAAAATTGTAAGTTTCTGGATATGCTTCTGCGCAATCCTAACATTTGGTATGGTTTTATACTTCTTGTATTATTTCTTTACAGGGAAGGTCAGTGTGTAGGGTTGCAGAGCTGCGCATGGTTAGAGTAGTTTCTCCAGTTAATATGTTGCAGTGGCAGCTCCAAAACTATTGTTCATGCAAATATTCTCATTTCTGAGACAAAAGCCAAAATTGATTTAAAAAGATCTCTCTGTTCTAGGAAAGTTCAAATCTAGTTAGCATTATCCATAGCATTATCAGTGCAGGTATTTAAACTGATTTGCTTTATTTTGAAATAGGACTTGGCATGTGCTTCTTACTGTTTAGAAATGTTTAGGACTTCAACAGAAGTATCTAGGATAAATTTCGCAGAAATAGGTTTATTTAAAATATTCTCATCTGGAGCAAGTAGATGGCCTAGTTTTGAGTGAGAGAAAGCTGCAGCAAGAGTTGACTTGCCTAAAATTGACTTGCTGTCTTTCTAATTCTGCTTGTAGAGCCATGGCATAGAACACATCAGGGAATTTATGCTTCTAACAGGGACTTACAGGCTCTGTATATATTTATGTTTTCTGAATAGTTATTAGTTGTTAGTTTGGGGTATGCTGAATTTACAGGTGATTGTTTAAGCTTTTGTGGGTAGCAGTAGTTACTATCTTGCACATTTTAAAGTGCCCGTTGAAGGCTCCAAAGAACTCACTTAACATAGTGTTCGCGTTTTAGTTCCATATGGTGCTGTCTGTGGAAAAGGATCCCACTCAGCAACAGTCTCTAATGACAATCAGAATGGGCTGTTGTGGCCACTGGAGGAAGCAATAATTAAGGCCCTGGGAGAAGGGAGGCTACACTTCACAGCTACCTGGCAGAGCAGCAAGCATGTTAGCACATTGCTGATTTGAAGAGAACCCTAAAGGCAATTATTGCTACCTCATAAAAGGGATTAAAACCACCTTCTCTAATACTTAGAACCTTTTCTATGTTGGCTCTGCAGACTTTTTGAAAGTGGTTGAACAAGAAACCAAGTTTTGTTTCGGTTTGCTTTTGTAAGAGTACCATTTAAAAAAACCCCTACTTCTAAATCGGAAACAAACTGTCTTTTCAATAGGTATTTGTTGCTAATTCTTAAGAAGTAAAACTTAAGAGACACCTTGTTTCTACTGGCTTTCAAATATTTGCATGCTATTTAAAAAAATACTTGTGAGCCTAAGGAAGTTCAGTTAGGGAGCCTTTGAAAGAATATTCCCAAGATGTATTTAAATTATGGGGAAATCTTTTTTCTGTTACACTACCAAATAAGTTATTCTTCACAGAAGAACATTTGCCATACATAAAGATGGTCCTTTATGCATTAAATATTAAAACTTTCTCTTGGGCAAATTCAGTTTTGGTTTTAATGATGAAGTAGCTTCAGTTTAGCTTTTTAAGTTTTGAAATTCAAAACACAACATATTAATTGATGAGGTGGTAGAAAATACAAGATGATAGTTCTGCTATTTCTAAACATTCTGATTTTGAAAGATGAAAGTTCTGGAGTTTTTCCTTCTTCCACATAATCTTGATATTAGATAGTACTTCTCCCTTAATATGCATTTACACTGTTTTATTTAAGCAGTACTCATTTGAGTAATCACTAGCTCATTTGAATGATACATAAGAATTACATAATTCTATCCCTATGAAATTTTGTAAAGGGCAATATTCATTTGAATTTGTCTCTAAAATTCTTACCAGATGGTTGGATAAAGTTGATATTTATTACCAGTCTGTTCATGACTAGGGAATACTCATGTGATCATGTGGTGAGATTCTGGTGTGTTTCTAGAGTATGCCAGAATTTATCCGTAGCATCTTACTGGGACCTAGATAGTGTGTGATAAGAACAGAATGTGCCTTAGAGGAGCTTATGAGTTAACATTAAATTAATACAATAGGAAATGGTAACAGGCAGAAGAGGAGGACCTGAGGAAAGTCAGAGGTCACAGACATTAAAAATCAATGCTAAGGAACTTCTTCATACCTATTTCAAGTGCTTTGTTTGGGCAAATAGGGTGTTATTTATTGGTCAAAGTTGAGGATGATTTTTTTCTTCCTCTCTGAATGTAGTCGTTCTAGAGTACATTTCTTGAGCTATTCTCATACTGAATGAGTCTTTGTTTATGGTTTTGAGGCTTTATTTGTAAAGGACCACTAATAAAGATGCATATTCTGAAAAGAAGGCTTTTTCTGTAACCACCTCTTACTCATCTGTTTGGGGTTCTGGGAGGAGTTCCATTTCCTATGTCTCCTGGGAAGCCCTTACACTTGTCCCAGCACATCTGCAAGAGGGTGTACTGATCTTTTTTAGACATTGATAATATCTGACATTTAATTGGCTCATTGAAATTCTCCAGGGAATTTCCAAACGGTGATATACTCCCTTAGCTGCCTAGTTATCGTAACACAATGACTGAGTTTTATCGTTCCTGTCATTGAGGCAGCTACTGTGGTGTCAAGCCAAGAAGGACCATCTGGGATAACTTTGCAGATAAGCTCCACTGATTTGCTTAGAGACTTGTATAGACCTTAAAGCAACGTTCTTTGTTTAGGCTGTGAAGCACTGTGTAGAGGTATTTGCATCTGAACTTGTTGTTTCCTCTTCTGTTTAACATACTTTATCATTTTAAGTTCAAACTGCTTATGACATTGATTCCTCCCTTATGACAGCTATACTGTTACAAACAGGAAGTTTGCCTCTTGTGTGGTCCCTATTTACCAGTCTAACTTCCATCTCAAGAGGACTGTACATACTAAACATATTCTCTAGATGCGTCTCCTGTTGTCAGTCCTGTGCTTGAATTGTTTGTTATCATGTCTCTAACTCTTGTCTTATATAACTGATGGGGCTGTTCAGATTGTTTCCAAACGAAGTTCAGAACATTGTATGTTGTGGCAGTCACGCTTAGTGAAATATGGATTTCTCCGGTGGTAATGTTTGGCTAAATAATGCTGCTGTTACATGGATTAAATCTACGTAACATATTGTCTTTCAAGGTTTTTGTCATTAATTGGTGACAAGACACAGTAGTTAATAGATAAAACTGCAGCTACTCTGAAGATGGAATTTCAGTCTATTAAATGCTAAGACAACAGCTGCGATCCTGTGGGACAATGTAGATCACAAAGTTCTGGATAAAGTTTTTTCATTTAAGTGGTTCTGGCTTAGAAACATGCTCCCAGGGCAGATTAAACCCAGGCACTGAATGTCTTTGGGAACTTCTTCAAAATCTTCTTCACAGAAAAAGTCATCTATTGTTGGAATTACATATACAATCTGGATACCAGCTTCAGCCCAACAAAACCCAGGCAGCACTAAATTATTTTGACAAAAAAAAAATTATATTTTTTAAGTAAAGGTGCCTCAAACATTTGATTTCACAAGAGACATGACAAAGATTCTATGAAATATGTTTTGGACTTTACTAATTTGTAAATAGAAAGTATTCAGACACTATAATGGTAGGCAAAAGCATAAGTAGATAGGCTGATAGGTCCTAAGCAAATCACAGCTGTTCAGTTGTTTCAGGATCTGGCCCAGCAAAGATTGCAAACCATTGTGGAAATTAGAACTTTGAGTTTTAGCCGAATCAATCTGATATTCTTAATTTTCATCTAAAGCTAAGGGTCCTTCTGAGTGGTAATGCTGATTTTTCTGGTGGTATCAGCATTTTGTATTTAATTTGTCTGTAAGTGTATGCCCAAATCTGCCTTCTCTTTTTTTTTTTTTTTTTTTTTTCTTTGCTTTCCTTTCTTTTCCTTTCCTGGTTTCTGTGTAGTAGTGAAAACACTGCTAGATGGCTGAACCTCCAGATATTTTTCCTTGGCAACAGCTGGAAAACATGCTCTCCAAGAAGTACTAGGCAAACAATAACCCCAAGAGTTCCAGCTAAAAGGATGTAGAAGTTTACAGCTACAAGCATGTTTTCAAATACAATCTAAGTAGGAGGCTACCAACTGCTGCATTTTGAGCAGTGCTATGACTTTTCCCAGGCATTTCACAGAAGTAAAATTCCATTACAGGAGAGGATGTCTGGTCTGACTGCAAATTTCCTAAAATATGGAAAGGAAAAGATAGGCTACAGGAGGAAAGAAAAAGAGTTACTGTCTAGTCTGTACTAGCAGACTAAGCCAGACTAGAGCACAGATGCACATGCTGGCCCTTATTCATCCATGCTGTTTATTTGTTAGCATGCTCCCTGAGGCAGTTCTGGCCTGCCAGCCAGCACTCCTCCAGCCAGTGTAAAGGCATGGCTGGGAGGTAGCACAGGGTAGGGCTGGACTTGGGTGTGGGGGTGCGTGTGTGTGCAAAAGATGAGAGTAGGGGTTCAGCCCTCTCAGATGTAGGCTGGTCTGCATACCACTTGCCCGCAGGGTCAGAGACTAGGTTCTGGCTAAACTTATTTACTTGTATATATGTAGCCACAGAGCCCAAGTGGGGAAGAAATTATTATGAAGATCCTAAAAGAGAAATAAAGAGAAGCTAAAGAGAGAAGAAAGGTATGAACAAAGAAAACTCTTTAGATTTTTTTTTTTTTTTTTTTTTTTTTTTTATTTAGAGGGACAAAGAACCTCTGAAGTGGTTAGGAATTTTTTTTACTGTCTGCTCCTCATAGATTAATTTAAAATCACTTGACCATTTGTTGTGCTGCTTTTATTTAAGGACTGCAAGTGCTTGCCTGTACTGAAAAGCTAAATCATGAGGTCACTTTACTTCGCTCCCTCAAGGTTAAAGGTACCATGAAATTAATGGTCAGGATAAGATATTTCGGCCTAAGAAGATTGAGCTCTCTTTCCTACAAAAGCACCTGCATAAATATAGAGAAATCCAGAATCAACAGAAGATATAAGTGTTATCTAAGCTTAGAAAAAACACAAATGTCATCATCGGTGAATATTTTTATTTCAACTGCTTTTTGTCTTTTTTATAGATATGAATGCCATTACCAGCAAAGTCAGAAATTGCCTGCTTTCCCCTTCTCATTATTTATTGTATATTTTCAGTTCAGTTCTGAGTAGCTGTGAAAGTGCAGGTATGCCTATACTACAATCCTGTTAATTTTATTCTGTAGCACTCGCAGACCATAAATATAGTTGGTATCCTACTCCTTTGCGAGTCTCAGCCCGTTATCTAAGTTCTGAAGTGAAACATTTCAAAGATGCTATAAATAATTTTCTGGAACTAAATATGAATGAAGATTAATTAAACACCAGGACTTGGCATGGACACCTTGTTCTCTAAGCACCCTTCTTTTGATTGCAGTACAATGTGAAACTATCAAGAAAAAAATGATAGGACAGATCCTGATACTTCATTTAAAAGATGACATTTGAAACAAGATTTGATAATTGGGAAGGGGGGAATATTTGCAATTTAAAAGGAGTGTTCCTATCTGTTTCTGACTACAGTTTTGCAACAAGTCTAAAAGAACTAGAAGCTCCCACAGAAATACACTGGGAACCTGAGTACATAACCTCCTTAAACTAATGGGCTAGGATTATCAAAGGAGGAGAGGGACCTGGAAGGAGTGAACTGTAATCCACTATTTATAGATTTGTGTGCTACTGTTATCTCTGTAGTGTCTGAGTACGTTCCTGGAAGCTACTGCTTTTCTGTCAGCTAGTAAGTATCAGGAGTCTGTCCTCAAAATAAAACATAGGCCTAAATCTTATTTTCTAAATAATATTAACACAGAATATTTTCGGGAACACCACCCACTTTATGTAGAGGAGGGAAGTATCCACTCTGTGACATCTCTTTCATAAGTCAGTATAACACTGGACTTTTTTTTTTTTTTTTTTAATTGACATGCTTGGTATCTCATTTCAGTAACAGATATGAAATTCAAGTAAAGTACAGGAGGAGGTAGTAGCCATGCATATATCTATGGGCAAGCATATGTCAACCTGTTACCCTGGTACATTTCTGAAAGAAGTCCTTGGTAGCAAACCAAAAAGCAAGACCAGAAAGTGTACTTATTGCATCGTTGTCTGTTTTAGTGTGCTTAACTGTTGTTGCAAAACAGATCGAGGAATTTGGATTCCTTGAGTACTTTTAGGTTACAAAATTCATTTGATACTTTCTCCTGCCTTTGACACCAGATAGGGTCTGAAAAGGGCTTCGCCATCTGTGTTTGTGTTGGCTTGGTCTTTGCATGTCTAGTGGGTAAGTCACAAGTATTTCTCTGTGAATAGTACTTAAGAGTTTTAGCTGATGCATTTTTGCATGTTCCATTGTCTCTTCACATGACAAATCCACTGAAAGCTTTTAACATGTCCCACATATTTCCATCTCTTGTTTTAGGGAAGTATAAAATAGGATGGTTAAAGTCTGCAGCGTATCTGATGCTGTTGAGTGTTCTTTGAACTTAGTAGTAATTCCTCGCAGCACTTATGTATAAAGATGCTCTATAAATGTCTATGCCTTGCGTAGAATTTCAGCTTTTCTATCCATATGTTGCATTTTAACATTTTAATATTTAATGTAAACAGTTTTCCTGGTGACAAAAATACTTTCTCTTGAAGTTTCTGGGTCATGTCTCTACTCATGATACAGCCACATTTTGCCACTCTGATGCGGTAAATATGTCTGGTAAATTAGGAGGCTAAGGATTCCTTCCATGCAAAACAGTTGCGACAGCTGGGACAGGGAAGAGGGACGAGCTTTGTCAGAGACTAGTTTTGAGGACGAAAGAAATTTGTGGCTGGTGTTAGTAATGGAGTTTCCCTGACTAAACACTTAGTGGCACTTCAGGATAAGACTTCTGTATATGAGAGGAATGGGCATCCTTAATCTTCAAGGACAAGAACCTGGCTTGTATTTGGACTGAGGGGATAGAAGTTGGTAAGCACATTTAAGAAAGTGAAAGAAAAATAAATTTTAAAAACATAAGAAAATTTAGTATATATTTTTAATTATCAAAATACTTTTTAATACTAAAATGGACCATAACTTTACTTCTTGTGTATTGCAAGTTCCTAATAAAGCAAATTAGGCCAAACTACTCAAGAAGGAAGTTGAAATGTAAATGAGAATTTCACACTACCTTGCTGCATGCTTGACCATATTGAAAATGCATATTAGTTTCTTGATATGCTGTTGAGTCCTCACAGGTCAACTTCACACTGACTTCTATGAAATCTAGAATTTAGATTTGTATGTGTGCAAGCTGCAGACATAAATAAACTATATGTTTGTTTAGACAGCATCAAGTAATTTTCCCAAGAAATGAAAAGATGAAATGTCTTTCCAGGAAATTCCTGTTAAATAATAGCCTCTCTATGAGTTTAATCTTCAAGAATTGGAACACTGTTAAATAGTACTATACTGTTATAGGGACAAAATGGTGGGCTATTGAAGCAGTTTTAAAATGTAAATACAGCTTTTCTTTTATGTCTAGATCTCTCTCAGATATCTGATTTTTGTTACAAAAATAAAACTACAACAAGTAACTTATGTTTATAGGAAAAAAAAAAATTGGAACCATATGTTTAGAACTAAGTTATTGCTGCTTTCACAAATGGTTTGTTGTACAGCTTTTTCAGAATTATCCCAGATAAGTATTTTGTTGATGACAAGCTGGAATTAAATTAGGATAATACACCCTGCATTATTAAAAATATAAAGTAAAATAAACAAAAGTATCTTTCTGACTAAAGGCTAGTTGTCACCTTAAAGAATTTTTGGTTTAGGTTATTAAAGCACTCAATAGTGATTGGCTGCCCTTGGGACACATTTGTTAATATTTTATTCCATGTAAACATCTGGATTCAATTTAGTCAAAGAACATTGTGAGTGAAAACTGGCCTCTCTCCAATGCACTGCAATAGGTGTCTGGAGGTTTGAATACTTCGTTTGCATTACTCTTCTGAGATAAAATTTACCATCAATCCAACTAACTGAGACCCAGTAAGTGCCCTTTAATACTAAGTATCTCAAGAAAAAATAGAGAATTAAATTCAAGTTCACATGCAGAATGATGCTGTGGTGTAACAATCACAGGATTTGGAATAGAGGCATACAAAAACATTTCAGGAATCACTTTGCAAAGATATAGCAGTAAAATAATTTCTAATCCTGTGTAGCGGAAGTTTTCACTCTGAATTGATTTTTGTTGTTTGCCTTTGATGTCATAACAGAAATATGACAAGCTGCTTTGCTAGCCTTTGGCAAACTTCCAATTTTCTCCTCCACAAGTAAATGAATTTGGACCATTATGACCAAATCGGAGAAATACCAAGCATCTCCCTTTGAGGTACTGAATGCTATGTGAAACAACAATACTGTTGTGAATCCATGAGGAAAATATCCCTTGATGATCATGATATCTATGTTTTTGAGCATTCATAACCGTGAAGGACATCAGTATTGTTGATTAATTAGTGAACAAATTTAATTGCTTACCACTATAGTGTAGCTGTAACTATAAAGTGATGGGCCTTCTTGATTGAATTTAAGTTGCATGGTTAAGTTGCATTCATTTTGCAATTTATAAACATGGGAAACTGTTCCCAAAAGTAATGAAAGCCTTTGGGGGAGTAAGGAGATGGGGAGAGGTCTACCTGAACACATTCACTCCAGCCCGTATTAAGCTTTTCTGGTTTTGACCATAAACGACTCTAGTAAATTTTTTCATCCTGATTCCTTGCAATTTTGTAGTCCTTTGTGTCAAGAAAATAAAATAATTGCATTTCAATTTGTAAAATTATGATATGCCAATATCTTACAGGTTATAAAAATTAATTTAGTAAAGCTTTCTGATTGTGGGAGATATTACCTAAGGTTTAATTAAGCACTGTTGCATCCTCATAAGGTATGCAGTTAGTATTATGCAGCTGCTTAGACTTAGACACAGCAGATTGGGCACAAATCCTGCACGGTCTATCCAACTTCCCCTAGTTTTTGTGACTTGGTTGTTGGGGCATGAATCAGTTGCCAAAACATAAATGTCCATGGCTATTGTGGTGATCTAAGATATTTCAATTCTACTCTGGCTGTTCATTCATAAGGGAACAGATATAATTTACATTCTCTGTGATACCTAAATACATTTTAAAAATAATTTGAAGCAGTATATATTTCACAATCATTCTAAATATTAAATGGTATAGGTGTGATTCTAAGACCCTACACCCTAACTATCCTAGAAGGCCAGAGGGATTCTTCAGAGCCAGCTGGTGAACCGGGCCCGCCTCTGATATATTTGCTCATATGTGCTGTCTCACTTTCACTTAAAAGTTCCAATGTTAGGGGAAACTGTAGAAATATTTACTAGCTGGCAGAAAAGAGAAAATATAAAAATAATGCTCAGAAATCAAAGAGTAAATACTAATGCAAAGGGCTCCATATTAGTTTTTTTACTGTATCTTTAAAAATTGTATCGTATAGCAATATGGGTATGCAGAACATGGATACAGGATCCATTCCCTGTGTATCAACTAGGAATATCTCTTGTCATGGATCTTATGAGGGTTTTTCTTTAAAATTTTGTTTACAAAAATAATCAGTCCATATTTTTGAAGCATAGAAACACATCCACTTCTTGAGTGTCCCTCTGCAATTTTCCTTGGCTTGATAGAAAACATAGCCATTGAAGGCCAGTGGCAAGGTTGTTCTTGGCCTCCTTCCCAGTTTGTAGTAGGTGAAGGTCCATGTGACATTGGTATCCAGATCCCTGTAGGGGGATGTGGGTGGATACATGGACTATATAAACCATAATAAATCACTTGTTTCAAACATAGCTGATCCTTTTTCTTGGCATCTAAATGATTGAGATTGTGCTGTATTTACTTTGTCTCTTCCTAAACGTTGTATTGAAAAGGAACAGAGTTTTCCCTGCCCATTTCCTCCTATGATTCCTCTGAATTCATTTAAGTATTTTTCTTTCTAAGCCTTTTTCACGTTATGCAGAGGTATAATGGACTAAGGTTCCAAAGTGGTGTGGCGAGGTGCACAACATCAGAGATCCAGTATTATTATTAAAAGTATAAAGACTGATACCTGTGTGCCTCTCCGATATTTAATTAAAAAATAAGAACAGGACAGTTCAAAACAGTGCATTCTTTCTCTATTAGTAGTGCTTAAAACCCAAACAAACAAACCCACACCACCAAAACAAAACACCACCCTTTCTGTGCTTTCTTTTTTTGTTGTTGTTTTTATTGGTTGGGTTATTATGGAGTTTCAGGTTTTATGTTGTCCTTCAGAAAACTCTTAATAATATTGGTACCGGTAATATTTCAGAGATAGGCATAGTTTGTTTTCAGGTTTTATGTGTAGGTTGTAATTTTTTTCTCTTATTGAATTGCAGAGATTTTTTTTTTCCCCATGAAGGTATCTTAAAGTGTTTCAGATTAAAGCACTTTTTTCAATTATTTTCCTATGATTATATTATATGAGTTCCACCAATTGTATCAATCAGCATCCATAGTAAAAGTCTAAAATACTAGGCATGCCACTAACATCTTATTTCCCAAAAGTTAAGGATAGAAAATGAGACTGACAGGCTAAGACTGGCAATACCACAGTTTTAAAAAAAAAAAAAAAAAAAAATTAAAAAAAAAAATCCTCTTTTGGTGAGAGAGAATACAAGGAGGGCTGGTTGATGTTCTTGAACCACTACACATAACAGTGGAAGTGACAACCTTTCTGATTATTTCCTTAAGTAAAAATGAAAGCAGAGTAAATAGAGATTCTTTGCGAGTCAGGTCATTTCCAGCTATAGTCTTGCTTCCCTGTGTTTTGTAAAGGTACTTAAATTCATCTGTCCAGGGGATTGCCCCAGTTATGCAAGTACTTGTTATGGAAAGGCAACACTTCTGTTTACACTGGTATGACTTTCAACAAAGGTCAGATGCTTCCATGCAAGCTGTAACTTTTTTTGCAAGGAGTTTGCAGGAGGTCTCTAACTCTTGTCACTGTTAACTAGTAGCCTTAGCTATCTTCAGGGGCTGAAAATCTTATCCATTTGAGGTTAAAGTATTTGGAGAATCATACAAAACAAAGAAAGAATTTTCAGTTTTTATGGAGCTTCCTGGTTCCAACACTCCCTCCCTGACAGTGAATAAAACAGCATTTAGCACATGCTGTCTGAATATCTCAGTGTCTAATTTTAAATATGTTTTTCACTGCCATCTTCGTGTCTCTGTTTTTGCATAGCTTAAACGAGGTCAAAAATTTTGAGCCTACAGTTCAGGCTAGTGTATCCAAGTAATATATTCAGCAATTTACTGTGGGATTTAGGGGTCTTGAATCCCCATTTTGCCTCCAGGTGTCCATTGGTTTAAAAAAAAATCAAAACTAAAAGCTGTATTATTGCCTGAGTGCACATTTTAGCAGGCTCCTGATTTATTTATTGTATGTGACCTGGCTGTCTGTTGGAGCTACAGAGACCCTCTGAGTGCTTCAGGAAACGAACTGGAGAAAATGTGAGGCATTCTGCTAGTATCGGACAGGTGTGGGTGCAGGGATCTATGCAGTGTTTTCGTAGAAGGATGCAGTGTTTGCTCCAGCACACTAGCCCACATGAGGTTATTGCTTTGCCTCCGCAACCGCCATTTGCACATGCCCCATTGGAACCACGCTTTGCAAGGTATAGTGTGAGCGAAAGAAAGTTTATTTCATTTGGCTTTTGTCAATATTAACCAAGAGATGGCTGGTGTTTGCACCACCTTTCTTTTTGAAGCACAGAATCCTTGATTATCCTTTTATGTATTTTTGAGGTGACGTAATCCCTGTGCTGTTATTTTTTTATCTATGAATAGCACTTTAAAAAAAAAATCATTGTTTCTAAAAGTGGGATAAGGTATCACTTTAAGATCTTTGCAAGATCTCTCTATTTGGAGGTTTAAATGACAAGCACAGGGTTCTAAATTTAAAAAAAAAAAAAAAAAATTGCTTTTCATCTGCTTTCCCTCTGGCTCCCAGGAGTCAGTCTCAGCATAGCAGACACTGCATTGCTATTTCCTTTTTAAATCTAGGACAGCAAAGCTATGACACTTTTCAAAGTCCTGATGTCCTTGTTAATATGTCTTTTTACTGTGAGTGAAGGTAAAGCTTACGCAGGAAGTGTCCTAGTTTCCAGTTCCTAATTCCAGCAGAAAAACTTTAGAAAACAGAAGTTTGACAGCTTCTTGTACTGATATGTATTAAATCATGTATATTGTAGTGTGTAAAAGCTTTGTGCAAAATGGAGGAGATAAAATGCAAAAGTATGACAGCTTATGATCCACTTGTGAAATATTCTACTGCTACTTTTTGAAAGAATTTCCAACCTTTTGCAGTCATTTAACTGAGATGGATCTGTCTGGTACATGAGCGCTAGAAACCTATTAATGGCTCTCCAGTACCAGCAAGACATTGACATATTAATGTAGCAAAAGGCCACTAAGATAACCAGGGGGCTGAAGTACATGATACAGGAAAGGCTGAGAGAACTGGGTTATTTGAACCTGAAGAAGGGGAAACCTTATTGCTTTCTACATCTATTTAATGGGAAGGTATAGATGAGACAAAGGATAACTCTTCCCAGGGGGTGTACAGCTATAGGATGAGACACAATGGATGCAAACCAGAACACAGTAAATTACAATTACATGTGAAAAGAAATGTATTCACTGTGAGGGTGATCAAACACCGGCACAGATTCCCAGAGAAGTCATAGGATCTTCATCCTTGGAGAACTGGACAGGACAAAGCCCTGTTCCACCAGATCTACTTCCACCTGGTTTGAGCAAGGGGTTGGACCAAAGTTGTTCTGCATTTCTATGACTGAGCAAAGCTACTACATTTGACGCTGATTTTGCCACAAGAATAGGGCAGTATGTCTTTAATATAAAAAGCTTAATGATTTTTATAGTTTCTCTGAAAATGGGGGACTCCAGATGTACCAGCCATGGATCACACTTCCTTGTCCTCTCCCTTCTTTTCTGTACTCATGCAGCATTAATAGAAATTGGACAAATATGGACAAATAATACAGGAACAAATGACAGGATAATACCATAATGCTTTTGCAAAGGGTTTGACCTGGCCAGCAGAGCATGTTAAAACCCTATTTGTGTGTGACTTTTGGTCCATGGTGAAGAACAGTGGGGTCATTAATGGCAGTGTTTTGAATTCAGCAGAGGAAAGCCCCAACAAGATTTGTGTTTTTAACCACTGATGATAGGAATGTGTGCTTCATACATAATTTCCTACTTTCAGCTGTTTCATGATACCCAATGGAAATCTCTCACAAATATTCACACTTTTTTTTCCTAAATTTAATCTCAACAATGTTTTTAGCCGCTGTTGCTGCAGCAGAGACTTAATTCAAAAAATGAAAGTGAATACAAGGGAAGCAAAATTCTGCATTCTTATCCCTGTGCTCCTAGTTTTATTCACTGTGCAGTCAAAACCAGTTACACCTACTACTGCTGTGAGAAGCTAGAGCTGGGATAATGGTAGTCCTTTCCCACTGACTGCAGTTTTTAGTATGTTTACTACTCATTTTAGAAGGAAAAAGTTTTTCAAGAGTCTATAAGCTATTGCTTTCTGAAATGAAAGATTAATGGCTCTTACTTTCTTCCTATAAATTACTCTTTTAAACTCTTCTCCAGTATAATTGTTTTCTTCACCTTTTCTACTGCTCAGCAGTAGGGAATGTTTTGGACAGTATCTGCAAGCCTTCTGCAGAATCAGCAAATCCTACAAAAATATTTTTACTGGAGCCTGAAAGTATAAAATATTCAATGAACTTCTAAGGATCATTGACACAAACATACACATAACTGCCATGTATTTAAACATGCCAAAAAAAAAAAAAAGTAGCATTGTAAAAAGTATCGGTGCTGCATTTGGAGAAGGGAATTTTCAACTCTAAAAATTCTTTTTATTTATTTTTTTATTAGACTGGGATAACGTTTTCAAAACTGTTTCACTAACAGGCTATTAAGTCTGGAAATAGGAACTAAGTAATTGGGAGGCTAAATCTCACCTTTTTTTGTTTTTTTTTAAAAAAAAGGTTTTTTGAAGAAAATTCAGTGGGTTTTGGAAGAAAGTTTGTTCATGCATACTGGGAACATTTTTATTATGGGACAAATGCTGTTCTCCTACATGTTCACTGACCTTAGTGGGACTGCAAGAGAACTACTGAATTCCTTGGGAAATGATTTTATTGTTATATTGATGTTATCCATAAGTGCTGTATATATATAAAAGGTTCTAACGCCTATACCATGATTATACACTGTCTTTATCTAAGTTAGGAAGTCAATATGGGGGTAGAAACAGAAGGAGGAGGAAAGGGTCATCGTTTCAGAGTATAGCAGGTATTTAGAAGATGGCAATAGTATTAAAAATGAGAGTGCAAGAAACAAAGCAGAATGCTTGCCTTTAAAGGAACAGTATCTATGTGGCATGCTGCAGGTTTTTCGTTTTTTATAACTAACATCTGTCAGAGTACTAGCAGTGGGGAGAAAAGCATTGGAGCTAATCAGGCAGTCTGGGGCATTTTGTATTTCTCCAGTACGCTTTCAAAATAGAGATTAAAACATTGCTGAGTTCCACAAATCGTGTACACCTCTATGCAATCCAGCTAAATCAGCAGAATTGCATCATGATCTAGTCATCCCTGCAATCTGGACTACATAACATTGAGTTCAAGGTGCTCATATATCAGGGGAATAGATATGTCACCCTTGGAAGATACTGGCATGTTAGTTTGCTTCAGGGTCACAAGTTGACATGGAACTGTATTTGGAAGGCCTTCCTTTGGGAAATTCCCTCCTGAGTATGGGAGTTCACGAGGAAATATTAATAAATGCATATCCTAGAGAGGACAGGGGTTACTCTACTGTTCTGCAAAATGAGAAATAAAGGGAAATCTATCAGTTGCTGAGAAACCATGTTTTATGTGACTTCACTTTTGATGGTTTTATTTCTGCATGTATTAGGATACAAAAATTAATTCTAGATACCTTGTCAAAATTGCATATATGTGCTTTAGAAAGCATATGCTACTACAGAGGCTACTTATAGTATGTAACTCTATGAAATGTTATATATCGCTTATTAGGCATCATATAAATAATGCTACCTTTTAAGCAACCTTTACTGATATTCCTTGGAATATATGCAGAGGAGAAAGGATGTGGCTGAAATAAGAATTTTAAGGTTCTGAAGATAAAATGTATAGAGTAGGGTCTATTCGGACAAGATGGTAAGTGGAAGGGACAGAGCTTTTGCTGTGACTTGGGATAGAATTTAGCTTAAAGCAGGATGCATCTTGGGCTATGTCGCCGTGCTCACACAAGAGTGATCCCAATGCCCACATTATCTCTATTACTACACTATGTTGCTCTTGAAAGTAAAGTGGAGGAATGAAAGTAGATATGCTTCCACCATCTCTCAATAAGTTTATTTCTTAAGATCAACCAACCCAATGGCAGGGACTTCTGCTGTATGACCTTTCTCTGATACATAAACTGGAATCGCAACTTCCTGTGCAAACTTCCATCCCAGTGCACCTATGTAATGCTGCCGCCTGTGTCAATGGGCTTTGACCCACCCATACTCTGCATACTGACCTTTTTCACAAGCTGACTATAAGGAAATTAAAATAGCCTGTGTATTCAGTTCTTCTGGCCCCTTGCATGGGTCAAGATAAGTTTAATGGCTGCAGCATGCCAGGCTTAGGTTCTGCAAAGGGAGTATAATGCCAGCAAGGGAAGAATGGTAGAAAACATTTAGCAGTAATTGAAGAACAGTTGGCTTATGCATTTCAGGATAAATTAAAGGTGTACTGGCAGCATCTAAAGGTCCTTTCAGGAGCTCCTAAAATCTCTGAAAAAATAAATCTACATAAACTTTAGGCTTTAAGCTTTCTCTGCAGTGGACTGTAGAAGTGTAGTGTGTTAAAGATAGCAGGCATTTTCATAGTTCCCTCATTTCTATCCTGTGGTGTATCACATTATACAGCTGTCTGCAGCTGGTCATATGTGCAGAAAACATTGAGTATATTTCCTTAAGAAGCATTTTATGTTAACAAATATTATCACTAACTCTTAAATTATATTGTTTTCATACTTGCTAGAAAGCATTTCATACTAATTTAATATGCAGATTTCTAAATATTATTGCTGCTCTTAAATCCGATTCATACTAGAATATCTTGAGGGTGTAATAATTTACATTAGGGCATGATATTTACTCTGCTTGGTTCTCCAGTTAAATGAGTTTTATGAGATTTTGCCTTCTTTCAGCTGCTTTTCAAGTTGTCAGCTTTCACACCACTGTCCAGTTTCTACTAACTGATGAAGGGAGGGTTTTTTTCTTACTGTATTTGTGACAGTAAGTGATCAGGTGCCACAAGTGCTCAAATTCCACACAGGAGCCTGGACTTGATTGGTTTCACTGCTTGCAGAGTGAATGTTTGTTAGTAATTATGTTTTCTTCTCATACCAACAAAATACCCAATATAAACACAGCTGTACTAAGTGTGGAAGTATAGCTAATGTAACTTGCAGAATTACTATATGGTGCAACAGCTCACCCTCTCGTCAACCAAGCCTTGCCAGGACTAAATATTCACTAATAATGTAACCTTTGCTAATGAGGCTTCAAAAATATCCAAATAGTGCAAGATCTTACATGAATAATAGTGAATAATCTGAGGTAGCTAACAGTTCATTATGGTGTGGCAGAAGCTTGATGGAGTGCTGACAAATGGGTAGCAAAAAAGACAGACAATGTTTCCAGAAAATGTGAAGTGGTGACATTGTTTTCTACTGTGGATTTTACTCAGAAGACTGGAACTTGACTTCTGGCCTTCAAATCCAACACTTGTTGGCAGCATATCACTGTGTAAATAAATCTATGTAGTTCTTTTATTCTGGTTAGTTTCCCAGATCATGTCAAAGTACATGAAATACATGCTAAAAGGAAAATACCTTTTATCTTAATAATAACAATTAAAAATGCTTTAAATATTCTTCAGTCTGACATATATAAAATGAAGAAACATGCATTTGATATGGTTATATTTAGTTTAAACAAAGACTTGTACTTTCTGTGGGAAATAATGGGAAAGGTTATCTGTATCATAACACAGCAAAATATTTGTGTTTTGTATGATGCTGAGAGATTAGGTGTTCTTGCACGGCATACTTGAATCTCTCCCGGCTTACATTTTCAACCTTTGACACACACCCCTCTGTGCCCCCTCACCCCGTAAAAAGAATGTTGTTGGAAAAATGCAGAAGTAATACAAGTTTTATTTTGGGAGAAAATCAGAATTATGAGATGTGATTTGGAGATTTTGATGACAGGTGGGCAGATAAAGTTCACTTGTAGGCATTTTATTGCACTATGAATCGTAATACAAACATTGGCCATCTCATAGATTTCCACTATAGAGCGATACGTTAATTACAGGATGTAAGCATGTTCACCTGTAGCTTGACTGATGACAGAGAAAGAGAGAAGGATGATGATTTTAACAAATCAATACAGACAGTTAAAATATGATAGCAAGTAATATAATGCTCACAAAGTCTTTGTCTCAATGGTTACTGCCTCCATGTTCCCTTGAAAGCTTAAGAGGATATGCCTTTTGTTCTTTTATGTTCAAACTCTGATTTATATTTGAAGATTTGCATTATGGCCATTGTGTGGGGGAGGAATTTGTTAGTATGATAAACATGTGTTTTAAAGCTTCACTGAGTTATTACCCAAGAAGTTACTAATTTGTACTGTGAGCTGTTCCATTTGTAGGGCATGTAAGAGCAATGTAGCCAGAAAACTCTGGTTCTGTTAAACTGGAGAACACTATTCAATAGAGCAGGGAGTCATTACATTTATCATAATCTCATTTTCTTGTGTGAGCTATATGAAAACATTCCCTCCATCACTCATTATTAATTTACAGATGTGCAGTATATTTTACCTCTCTGGTAATGAAATTATTTCAGATCTCAGTGTGGATTAAATTAGATTATGGTCATTGGAAAGGAGACCACATTCAGGTTATATGAAGTCCAAAACCTTATTATTTAATAACTTGTAAGTTCTTCAATTGTGGTTTTAAAAAGAGTATTACTTTCCTATTTAAATTGTGCTCTAGGCAAGATGTGTAGATGCTACCACTGTTCTCTGTTTCCGAAGTGATGAACCTAATGCAGACTTGCACCACCTTGAACAGAGGTCTTAGAATATGGAGAGAGCATATATGCTCTATCCTGTACAATATCTTGCTCTAGCTTAGAAAGTCCCTTCTCACTGTGTAGACTCTCATATGCTATTCTCCAAATTGGAACTTGCCTGCAAAATCCTCATAGAAGGGTTAGTAGGGTAAAGTGAAACCTGGACGTTGATGATCATTTTGATTTCCTGCTGTGCATATACAGACGTACATGTCAGTGGTCCTTTCTATTTATTCACAAGTTCTCCTTGTTTCCCTTTTATCTAGTCAGGCTTTTCAGTAATATGTAGAGTATAAGAGAAGCAAAATGTGATGGATTATGCAGTAACTGATGGAGTTAGTTCAGAGTCACATAAATGTATGACTTTAAGATATATTTTTCCCCTTCTTATCCCTTACTTAATTCCTGTAGAGAATTAAAGGTATGTGCACAGTTAATTTATTAAGTTACAGGTAGCAATCTTTTTCCAGTTGAGAGAGTCAAAGATTTGAGCAATTAGTCTGCCTGTTAGGCTCAAATCACTGAAGCCATGGAGATTCTACTGTGGGCTTTGTTAGAAACTGTCCTGAAAATGGAAAAGATTTAAAGTGTTTCTTTTGCCCATGTTTCAGTAAAGGAATCCTGAGGACTATCAACAAGTACTAGGTGAGCTCCCTGAAGATCTGATGCCTGACAAATTGCATTTGTGTTGATGGAGATCAAACAGGATCAATACCCAAAACTACTGATGAAAATTGTAAAATAACTTAATGCTTTCAGACCTTCTCTACCAACTTTTGAACCCCATGGGAGATTTTCAATGAATTATAGCTTAAAATGTTGGCAGATACGTACAGAAGAATTATGACAATTATTCTCTCATCACTGCACCATCATCAGAGGGACAGAAATTAATTTTAAATGCAATGTATGAGTTAACCTGAGAGATCTTTTTGGCTATAGCTCAGATATTCATGCTTGGCCCCCAAAATCTTTCTGCATGTCTGCTGCATAGACCGTAAAGGCCTGTGCTCGCATAGCATGAATGGGGTATGAATGCTTCCAGCCATTCACACAATTATAATATCAGGGGAATTTCAAGGCTTTTTATAAGATGGAATCAGTCCTGTGTAAGTTCATATATGTAACTCTGTTTATACAGAAGCATAAGCATATGAATGTCTGCTTCTTGGGAACATGAAACTCAGGCTAGACTTTCAGCAGATGGGGAAGGCCTAACAGCTTCTTCATGAGGACAGAGTTATAACAGAAGAAATAGCCTAATGTTTTCCCAAATCGGAGACAGGTCTTCTGGCTAAAATGGATCTCTCCTGATGAAGGTCTTATACACACCAAGCATGAAAATTGCTCCTTACAGCCAGCAGAGGAATACAATGAAAGGCAGCAGATGTTCTTCCATGCCTCAGGATATAAAGTAATGAAGAGGAAATGGTAGGACCCAGAGGAAACAGAAGCCATGTCTTAGTAAAAAATAGTGGAGAAAAATCAGTAAGGCTTCTCTGTAAGTAAAGTTACATGGCTGATGTGGGCACCTTATGAAAAATGGTGTGTACAAGTGAATCTGTGTGTAAGCCAGTGGTGATGCCAGGGGATTCTTCTGTTTAAATGTGTAGCTGGTGAATGTGAAATGCTTCCCAAAACCACATTGCAAGGATTGATTCTCAGTACCGTAATTCGCACCTACTCAAAAAATACAGTATGTCAGCCAGGGAAAAAAAAAAAAGCTACATTTCTAAGATTATGTATCTGTGCTTCATAGTAAATGAACATATTCTGGTACTTCTCTCTGCTGATGTTTATCTTCCTAATTTTTTTTTTTTTTTCTAGACAGCGACTTTGAGAATGTTAATAATTTCTGGGGTCATGTGCTTCTGGTTTTTGTATTGCATCAAGTAAACAAACCATCCTCCTTCTTGGATCCATTTGCAGCCTCTCTGTTACTGTCTGTCACCTGAATGGTACTGAATGGTTAAATCCTTCCTCCGATAACATAAACACAGTAGGATCTGTGCCTTTTTAGTTAATTACCTCAATTAAAATATTCACATTTTTCTGTGCCACTCTTCATGCTTCAGAAGAGGGTTTTTCACACCTGCAAAACTTTGTTATTTTCATTCAAATCCTGGTAAACTTTGTCTGCTGTTTCCTCCCCTCCTCACTTTTTTTCATCATGCCTACAAAATGGAGAATAAATACCAGGATGTCAACATACTGTAACTACTTCCTATATTGCTAGCTTTTATTGTCTTGCCACTTTCTTTTGCCTGTATTCTCTTTTATCTCCCATCTTATATAAAAGTCTCTGTGGGGCAGAAAGTGTTCTTCTAACTTTATGTTCATTGAACAACTGGCACACTGAAGCCCTGGCATATGATTATGATTTATAAACATGGGTGCATTTAATAAAAGAAGCATTACCTGTGTAACTTAGCCTGGTGCAAAACTGGACTCTATACTATTGAGGCTATGTGAAGGGATCTATGATCAAAGATCTCTGAAAATCCAGTTGACATGTTTTTACCTAATACACTTTGGTGTCTTGTAATTCAAAAAGGTGGTCAGTCGCAGTTTGAGTAGAAGAAAGAACTAAATTCAGTCTTCCATCGCAGAAACCGAGCCAACTGCATGTGGGCTGTGTATGTATGCCTTAGCCAGGGGGCTTACTCATAGGTAAACACTGCCTTTCCCTGTATCAAATGTGACATCAAAAGGATGAGAAGTTGTCCATCAGCATTTTAATGTCCTGGCTGTTCAGGAGGGTTACTCCATGAATAGCAGTCATGAAGAGTTGGATTCTTCCTAGTCCTCTTGTAGGTACTGTGAGGGCAGTGAATCAAATGTATCAGTCGTCTTATGCACACTTGAAGACAAGGGAAAATTGCAGTTGGGGGAGTGCAGTGACTATTCCATCTCCCCCAGGACACACAGAAACTGCTCTTAGGAACAGAGACATGGGATTTCAGGTCCTATTTTGCTTTTCTGGTTAATTGTCTGAATTCAGGGTATTCTAGACTATGGAAGACTGGTACTGTTTGTATTCAATATCTACAAAAGGAGACATTAGAAAGGGTATTCACAGATTATGCTTGTCTAGATGAATCTTGATAGATTACTAACACAGTAAAATGTGTACATTACTCATGGTTTATGTTGCAGATAATATAATGCTTTTGATGTAGGAAATAACATTTGTCAGATCTCCAAAAGAGTAAATGATATTTTTCCGTTAGCCTTGTAACTTGTCTGTAGGGATAATAGTATGTAGTTATAGCACTTGGTCTAAGATAATCTCTGCTAGTACACAAATAAAAAAATGCATACAACAACTGATCTGAAAGGCAAAGAAACCAGCATTTCTTAGCCTACTGGCTGAAATTAGTTAGTCACATAGTGTTTTAACATTCTTAAGTCGGAACACACAATATTTACCTCTCAGTGTCGCTGCAACTGCAGTTCAAAACTCAAGGTAAAAACATAAACATAAATAGCTTAGAAAAGTGCCTCGCTTGGACCAAGAATTTTAGGGGCAAGATTAACTTTTTGCTTGTTTTTTTTTCCTCCACCAGCACAAGAGATTGCAATTCATAACCTCCCTGCTTAATTTGTATTGATAATCTGTAGAGAATTCTCTCCTTTCTAGGATACAGTCTTTTCACCATCCTCTTTGGGCATAGTATTTTAGATATGGTCACAGGTTTGACATGTGCAAGCTTAGGCTGCTGAGACCATGTATTTAGCAGTATTGACATAAACAGGTGTCCCCCCACCACCCAGTTCTTCTTTGTGTTGGTTGTCAGTTTGTACTGTATAAAACCACGTTGAAAAGTTTTGCCTACTAAAAGGAGATTTTGTTATGGTTTCACTAAGCCCCATGTTATAACAAAGTTACAAAACTAGAAAGCTACAAAGATAAATGAAACGTAAAATTGTTTGGGAGGATTTATGATAAACATGTATGCACTTCAGAAGGCCTCTGGCACTAAAAACCCCCGGTGTCTATTCCCTAACTAGATTAAATTCATTTCCATTAGAATTCAGCAGATGCAGCAGCCATGGGTTGTTTTCCATTCCTGGGGGTACTTTCTCCTTGATAGAAACTCCAGATACCCTTTTGCTTTTCCATGTCTAATTGTTAGACAGCAATCATGAAGGTGACGATAAAATTGAGAGCTTGTGGTAAACACCAGTTTAAAAGGAGGAAAAAGTTAAAAGTGCTCATGGCTTAAAGTAGTTTCTTAATGGCCTTCCTAACTAAGCAGAAAAAGGAAGATATGCAACCCTGAAAAACACAGTGCGCAATTTGAAAAGTTGAACCTGAATAGTGGAATAAAACTTTTCAAGATGGAGCAGTCATTGCAAAAGGAAGCTAAATTGTCAAAATGAAATTGGAAATGAGGAGAGGTAGCAGATTTAGTAGTTGGAATCGGGAAGTTCTTCCCTGTTTTTCAGGAATACACTGAAACTTATATCTGCCTCAAAAAACACCCCACAACAAAACCCCAAAACTTTGGATGCAGCACTATAGGAACTCTACAGTCAATGATAAGGAGAATTTTGATAGGATAAATTAGAGTTCATTAAAAAAAATCCAACTAATTCCTTGCTAAAAGCAGTTTTACAACTGCTTTGATGTGCAGCTGGGGAAGATTCTGCTTTGGTTAGTTACCAGGATAGGTCACATTCCAGGGCTTCCCATTGTAATACACTTCTAAGGACCATTTATTAGAAGTTCATGGATGAAATTTATTCATTGCGAAAATGATTGTCTGCAATGTGATGACTAAAAGGACAGACATGGTTTTTTGAAACTATTGGAATTAATTTATTTGAAATTGGTCCCCAGGGTTGGGATACATACAGAGACAACTGATTTTTATTGCCATAGATGCCCAACAGCGAGAATAGTTCTGCAGCAAGAATTCCCATGTTCTAGAGCTTATGTTCTTCTGAACAAACAAGGGATTTTTTCCATTGCCACTCTTTTCATAAATTTTTAAGGAAGCACGTGTTACAATAATATATTAAGAAATAGCAAGATTAAGACTGTGTCAGGCCTCTGCTTGATATGATATACCTTCAATTGCATATTATTTAAAATAAGATGGTGGTGATAGTTTAGGTTTCCCTAATACTGTACATAAGGCCATGCAGGCACACAGGGTTATAGTATTTTATCATGTCTTGAAGTGCCTCCCTGGGGTGTGCCTCTTGGAATCCAATCCTAGCCTGCAGAATCCCTGCAGTTACGGATGCACTATGCAATGCTTCTCCTTATCCCCACTGGGCCAGCCAGGGCAAGATTTGCTCCATAATTATGAATAAAGATGTGTATTTCATTGTGCAGATGTTCAAATCATGTGCTTGCTTTCTTTCATTTAGAGAGAAATAAACTTTTTAGCAGTATCACAGTGAACACAGGCACAGCTTGCAAAGGGTTTCTGTTTAACATCTTACTGAATGTTGTTACCATGTCACCCAAAAATACTTTGGAAGATGATATCTTTATGCAGCTGACAAGCTATAAATTTTCTCTCGGGCAGCTCTCTAAATGTGTAATCTTCCCAAGAGCTTTTCATTTTAAGCCAATGCGCAAAATAATCAAAACAAGTATGGATTTATTTATAACTATCTAAGAGATTTTATACTTAATTTTGGGCTTCCTTTGGTGTATGTGCTTAATCTTTAATGGATCAAGTCTAATAATTTAAAAAGACGTCTTTCACCTTAGTGAGGGAGCTGTCCCCTCCACACTGAGAGAAATGGAGGGAAACAAAAACCCCAAACCAACCCCAAAACACAAACCAACAAAAAATAACGGGAATTAAAAACTCATCATCTTTAGTAGGGAAAATTATGGTGATGTTACTGATGGTCAGTGTCACCATGGTAATTGGGATGGCCAATCTATTCTTGTCATATTACATTCTTTGAATTATCCTGCTGCAAACCAGGCTGTGTTTTTATTTTTTTTCCCTTGAGACCAGGGATAACACTGTTACAACGACCTCACTGAATAAAAGGAAGCCTGTGACTCAAAAGCTTTCCTGTGCAGCACCAGTAATCTAGGGGGAAGGCTGGAAACAAGAGGTGCTACAATGGTAAATGACATTACCAGTAGGAAGGAAAAAAGATGTGTGCAGTATTACATAGGTATTCGTATCAAAGAACCTCATAATGCCTCAAGCTTTCTCTATACTCAGGTGTGAAAAACAGAATGTTGCCTTTTGTAATTTTTCCTCTCCTCTGGTAAATCGGAAGTGTCAGGGATAATGCAAGTAATCAGATTTCTTTGTGACCAACAGCTTCTTCAGTGAGGTGCCCCCTCCAGTTTTATAATCTTCATTACACTCTGTGGTGTCTGCTCACACTAACTCCCAGTAAAATTAACAGGAACGTTGCATGACAAAGCATACCTGATAATAAATATCCTTACTTTGTACTGTTTCCATAATGCCTAATGTAAGGTGTTATATTTAGCTAGTACGTGATTTGCTGATGTATTTCTGGTAACAAGACTTGGTTGACAATGATAATGATTTTCAAATGCATTTTAAACATAAATAAGAATGTGAATAAAGTGGACCCCTTCTGTACTGTGTGATCTTGCCGCATTTATGTCTTGGTGACCACCAGAACTCTGCTGAAAAATTATTAACAAGAGGAAAAATCAAGACTCCCCAGCCACCCTTCATTTAAAGCAGAATGCAAAACTTGCTTCTCTGTCCAAGCTTCTCCACAGTAGTACTCTCATTCTTACTGATTCATGCAGAAAATGAAAAACAGAATACTTTTTGTCCCTGTTTGTATGGATAGAGGGGAAAAAAAGGGTGGAAGCATGACCCTTTTCTTTGGAGGTGTTCTCAGAATGTTCTTTTTCTGGCAAGTATTTGTGACTGTGCTCAGTCATGGGCCTGAGTATAGTCAATAAGTAAAGGCTGAACAGGGGAACATTGAAACATTCATGTGTACTGAGAGAGCTAGATTACTAGGAACTGGTAGTAGTAGCAGGATCCGAGTAAGGTGTTAGTCATGTGCCTCAGGAGATTGGTTGCAAGTACAGAAATGGGGATTAGTTTGTGTTTTCTCTTCAGAAAACATGAAAAGCAGCCATGAGCCTCTTGCAGAGGTACTTTACAAAAGCAAAAAAAGAATTTGTAACCTAGGAAGGTGTTGCCGCTCTCCTTTTCTCTCCAATATGTTCAAGGCAACTATTTTATAAATAAATAGACTTATACCAAAGACATACCTAAATCTTATATGGGTGTCATCCTCTCATCCTGATTTTAGGAAAGCTCAAAATGTTGGCTGTTTGCCTGAACCATGAGTAACAATATAATGAAATCAACTGTAAGAATTTAGATAGGGACTGCCTATAATGGGCTTGGTATGGCACTATGTTTGTACACCTTTTGGAAGATTAATTTATTTGTGCTAGCTACAGGTGTTTGTATACCCTGTTTGCTGTTTGTTTCTGTATTAAACTAAAGATGTGTTGAGTTGGTTCAGAACTTTTAATATAATATTTAGGCTTTGGCTGGCACCTGATTATTCGTATATACAGATTATCTGTCAATCCAGATCTGGTAATAGTCTCTGACTTAAAAAAACCAAACCAAACAAACAAAAAAATGTTTAATGGATGACTTATTAGATAATGTTTCTGATTACCTATCACTGTCCAGTTACATTGTTCTTCAGGGCACGGTGTAAAAATCTCAGCAAAAGAAAAACCTCAAAAACGCCTTCTTATCTTGTTCAACCTTACAGACGTTCAAATTTCAAAACTGGAAAATTTATTATGTATGTTTCACGCTATTTTTAAATCAGTTTTCATCTTGTAATTGATTTACTGTATTGCCAAGTAATGAATTTACTTCTGTATAGTACCACATACTACATGTCCATAGCACTTTTCCAATGTTACACCATTTTAAATGTCATATAATCACACATTTCATTTTTGACTCAGGAGTTAAATGAAGGCTTATATTACATAGTAAGAACTGTTCAGGAAGTAAGAAATTCAGGAGATTTTAATTGGTTTTAAAGGCTTTTAAATTTAGTTAGCTGGAATTTAAAACAGGTCAGGGCTGACTGGAATTGTATTTTGTCTAATGAGTAGTTAAGGATTCTTGCAAAACAACTTGATGGTCTTAAGCCTCTCCTTGGATTCATACTGATCCTTGGGAAGACACTGCTTGTGCTGGCTCTTTTTGTCACTAATAGTGTACTACTACTGTCTTGAAAATCAGACGTGTCTTGAAAATCAGAGGTGTTTGTTCTAAAACAGAATTTAGATTAATTACTTCACCCACATTGGCAGACAGACACTTGCTTCCCTCCTAGAACTGCAAGGTAATAATGTCTAGAAATATGCTAATCATGAATATTTCTGTGGAGCTCCACGATCTGTCAGATTTCCTAGATAGCCCACAATTGGTTGATAGATTATTAAAATGTATTTTCTAAATAACTGCTACATAAAAAAAAAATAATTGTGCAACCTAATCCTGTGATTCCTGTATGCTAGGATATCTACAGAATGTCAAGATGCTGGCCATTATCAGGAGGAATGAAGCTGGAGAAGAAGGCAAGTCTTACATTAACTTATATAGTGCTTCTGAAGAGTTAGTAGATTTGGTATTGCCTAAAATCTCCAGTTCTGAAAATGCACTTTAATACACTTTAATAGGTTTATATCCTTTCAAGGGTAACAAGGCACCTTTTCCCACCCAAAATAACGTTTTAAAAATAATTTAGTATCTTTTTCACTTTTAAAAGATTCTTTTTTGTTTTGTCTCCCCAACATTGTGCCCATTGCTAGACTAAAAATCCTTCTGTCTTCCTAACCTTTTTATAAAACCTGTCTTCCACCTGTTCTTTCAATTTCAGCTCCTTTTAAATCCTGGAAAAGGACATAAGCATGAAGTTCAAACAAAAAGCAAAAATGGAAAATGTTGCTTTATAAAATAACTGAGATCAGTTAAATTAGTCAGTTATGATAACTATTAAATACAGAATATCAGTCTGATTTTTTTTTCAAGGCTGTCTTTTAAGTGTTTGAAGACTTAGTACATAGCTGCACTGTAATTAATATTGGAGTATAACATATAGTTTCTATTAGTATATCCAATGAAGTCCACTTCAGGACTGTCAAATCCAACCAGTCTAACGTAACATTAGCTTCAAAATGAAATATTTATTATTTTAAATATTAAGTTTTGTATTCTCTTTATTTGCCTTCTGATACTTTAGCTTTTAGTTTTGAAGGCTTTGTTTGTTTGCTTTTTTTAGTGGAAACCAAATTTGAGGGAATCACTTGAATGTTGCAGATGTTAGAGGAAAAAATCCCCAAGCATTTTGTCATGTAAAGCATTTATCAATAAAACTACTGGAGTCAGCAGTCCTGTATACGTATGAGGCTTTGCAGGTTAAGAATGGGATATCACACATATTTCAGACAGTCTAATTACTTTCTTACAAACTAGGTTTAGTTTAACAGTTTACATAAGGAGGTCTTCAGCGTATCGCAAGATTGCTTTCTTGTGGGGTTCTTGTTAGCTCAGAATTTTGTTACTACACAAAATGTGTGGTCCAAATACGTGAAATGGCTATTGATGTTTACCTGAAAAAGTAAGATTATTTTTTAATGAGCTGCTTTAAGTAGTTATGCTATTCTTCTACTTTCTTTCTGTCAGAAAGTCCCTAAATAAACTGTTTGGGAATAGAGATGTTTAAGCAGTGAAGAATATAAATTTAAAAAACCAAACTCATCCTACTGCAGGATGAAGAGATCAGAAGAGATCAGTGACTGATCTTCCATCTTAAAATTATTGTCTTTAAGAGTGCTCCTGGATGTTTGAGACAAACTTTGAAGGTTTGTCATCTTCCTTTCTATGATACTGGGAAATTGTGGATGGCAAAAGTCATTAGTAGTGCATCCAAAGTGCTAATATGTATGGGGAAGACATTAACTGGCTAGAGAAAATGAGGCTAAATATAATTTTATTATTATTTTTGTAAAAAGAATGTGTCATTTTGCATGTGAAATAGCCTTTTTCTTGTAAAGTCATACTGCATTTAGTACTTTGAGGAATGACTATCTCAGGTGTCCTTTTGCAATTTGTGTAAGCACTAATTAGCGTACTATGTTACCTTCGGGTACTTTGTTTACACAAGTCCCAAAATAAGTGTGTTTTATTGGACATTACGTGCTCATTTTTCTTACGCCCTTAAATGTTCTCATTATGGTACAAAAAAGTAGTTAAATAGGATACTCAAAACTGGGTAAAAATGAATTCTTCATTGCCTTTAGACGCTTTAAAATGCTGTAAGTAGAAAATTCACTTAAGCATGCATATTTTTGCCAGCTTCAGTGTTGTTACAGACAAACTTAGAAATGAGTTTGTGCTTGGGTGCTTTGCTTAGGATGTAGGCACTTAGCTACCAGGCTCAAGTGCTACTACAAATGATCAGAAGCAGTGTTTCTGCCCAAGAAACCATATCTAGCCACAAAATCTGAGTATCCAGTTTATCCACTGGTACTCATATTTCTACTTGTCAAGAGAATGCTGCCATGTGTTGCTAATACTCTCTTCATTCTTGAAACAAAGAATGTGTTTTACAGGAACACAAAATATCACTAATGACTTTTCACTTAACATCTCATGTATAATAATATACATGAACTTTGTAAAATATTACAGCAATGCACATAAATAGTGTGAACAAGTCTATCCCTTTTACAAAATGAAAATGAAATGATTACTTTTAAGCACAAGAATACT
>NW_009259593.1:630824-633501 GCF_000687185.1 Egretta garzetta
CAATATGAAGCTGCAGGCTTACAGACATTATTGTCTAGTAAGGAAACACAGTAATCCCATTAAACTGCAGGCCTACATACATATATATAACTTTATCAACCACAGTGGTATTATACACTTCCATGGTGACAGTAGGTACTTTTTCTACTAAACAATGCATACAAAAGTAATGTCAATACATTAATAATTACTAAAACTTGATTTCAAAAAGACTGACTTCAGTTTGCAATTATTATATTGACTGATACTGCTAATTTAATGGCATGTCAAAAAGACTGACTTCAGTTTGCAATTATATTGACTGATACTGCTAATTTAATGGCATCCCCATAGAGTCAGCCTTTATTACTCAGCATTTAAAAGGGCCTCAGCTGGAGCGTTGTGTCCAGTTCCCAGAACTGTAGTCAAAAAAAAAATAAAATAAAAGGAGCAGTTGCAGAGTATGCAGAGAGAAAAGACAAGAATGATCAGAGGCCTTGCAGTGGTGGCCAGGAACTGATGTAATTTACTGAAGATTAAAGTCTTCAAAAACAGAGAACGGAAAAAAATGTTTCTGTGTTCACTGATGTGTTTCAAGAATGGGCTAAAATTATAATGGGAGTTTTAGGTTATATATCATGGGGCGAAACATTGTAATGGTAAGGCCAGACAAACACTAGACCAGGTTTCAGAGTTTGGTTTAAAAATTTCTGCTGCAGGAGGATTTTCATGAGCTGTTTGGACAAACATCTGTGAGGAATAACGAAGGCATAGGTGATTCTACCTTGGAGCAGGAAAATGGATTAGATGACCTCTTAACGTGTCTTTGAGACCTTGTAACCCTTGTTTCCTACAGTAATGAAGCTTGTGCAGTCTTGCTATGGGGTCTGTTCCAGTCAGCCCTCTACTAACTTCTGAATCTGTGGGTAATTGCACCCCAGTTTGAGGGAGGAATGAGTCTCAAAGACACTGAGGTTCCTGTAACTTTCTTGAAAAGTGTAATGATGATGGATAGTGGAGGAAAACTGAGATAAGTGGTCCTGTTGAGGGAAGGAGGGAAATGTGAATGCTTTGGTCTGCCGGCTGGAGAACCTGGATGTGTGCACGCAGCCAGGAAGCAGCTGCCTTGGGTGCTCCCTCTGGGGCACTGTCCCTCACAGGCATGAGTGTGCTGGGGGGCTACAAAGGGTTAAGGCGTGTGGGCAAGCTGGAGGCATTTCAGAGGTGAGGTCTGCAGGAACTGGGAGTGAAGTGGGAGGTTCCTGTGGTGAGGAGAGAGAGAGGAGAAAAATCCATTAGAAGCTAGGTTTAATTACTTTCACTGCTCAAGGAACTGGTTTCTATTCAGTGAAAGGCAAGTGCTTAGTAATACTGACCAACTAGCAATGCACTGATCTGATATAGGACTGTCAGACTGTCAACTTGTCTTCTTTTAGCAAAAAGTTAGTGTGTGTTTGCAGGATCAAAGCCTTAACCACAGAGGTACTCTGTAAGAAACCACACAGACTACTGGAACTGATAAGCACTCTGGTTCTTGTATCTAAAAATACTGTTACTATTAGAAAAGCTTTTTTCCTCATTGTCTGTAGGAGACTACCTTTTTGAAGTTTCCACTACTGAACAGACTTCTAAATCTTTAAAAATACGTCAAATGATTGGCCCTACTCTGTACTAAACTCAAAGGTGGAAAAAACCCTCTAATATTGGTAACATGTTGCTTCAGGATTGTGTCCTTCCTATCCGAGACAAAAATAGTGCTTTACTTAATCATAACATATTTCCTTAAGTATTCAACAAGTTAACCCAACTATGGGCTGGCAATCATTGCCATGAGCATCACTCCTCCTGAATACTTAAAGTTTCAATAACCACTGTATAGCTACAAGGTGTGCAGGGAAAAATGATGTGCAAAGAAGTGACGTTCCTATAGTTGTCATATTTTGACAATAATTGATACTATCTATACTGGGGAGGATTCTTAAATAGGGGGGTTGGTACATAGTGTACTGCATCACTACAGTGATGTATTTTTGAGAAGGTGCCTTAAAATAATCCCTGAAATCTCTGAATAAGAGCAGACTTGGCAGATTAAACGTAAGAGTGTTATACAAAATGAAGTGCTTTCTGGTCATCCAAAGGAATGAGGAGGATATTGAGAACCGTCTGGATAACCAGTTAAACTAGCGCAGAAAAAGCTTCAGTCATTCAAAAACTTAAGCAAGATACCAAATACATTATTTTCAGTAAAATATTTAAAATTAGCAGTGTCTCTCCTCTGGCAAACCTCTGAATACCCTCAGCAGATGAACAGGGTCCTAATCCAACAAAGCATATGTAAGCACACTAGCAATTGCATTAATTTCACACAGTTGATGTGCTGAAAGGTATGTCCGTATTTAGGGCATTGCTGGACTGGGGCCTAACCTGAATTATGCAAAGTCTTCACAGAGGAAGAGCCTGGAGGAGGGGTTTGCTGTTAGCAGTCCCTTAAAATCGCCAGAATGCTCCCATGCTGGACGTTACCGGCCTCTTGAAGAAAGGCCGCTTTCGAGGGCTCTTTCCTTTTTTTAAACTAGAGTTAGCAGCCCTTGTGACAGACCCCCGTTGGGCTTCGGAGGCCTTGGCCCTTCCAATGCGGGTGTGCCGCCGAACTCGCTGTGGGCGCAGCAGTGCTCCTGCTGACCTGGCCGGGGCCGCC
>NW_009259593.1:634700-648646 GCF_000687185.1 Egretta garzetta
CGGCCGCCGCGGGAACAGGTTGCCGGAGTAAATGGGTCGCTGGGTGCTCCTCTGTGACATTTCCTGGGAAGGCTGCTGGGTTCCTCGCCTTTAATCCGGTGAGAGCAAAGAGTGGGGGAGATTCTTGTTCATCCCACGGGCTCCCCTGTGAAATTGAAAGGTTGGAGGCCTTCGTTCTTTTCCACGGTTTTAAAAGGACAGGAGACAATAGCGTTTGTGGTGAAAGGTAGAGCATCCGAAGTATTTCTTAAGGAGAAGAACCAAGTTCCTATTCCAGTGGTGAACTGGTGGCGCTTTTATTATAAGCTCGCGTTTCATTTGTAACTGTAAACATACGATATTTCTCCAGTATTTTCTCTTCAGTCTCTATTTAAACCAGTCTGGGTGAATACTACCTTTCCTCTGTAATAAGCAGTTTACTCATGCACTAAATAAATAGATAAAGTAATTTAATTTGTTTAACACCGCAGATGAGTGGATGTTGGGAAGCTTGTAGCTATTTGGACTAGGTCATGGAGGACATGGGATATTCTATGCGCAGGACGTAAACAGACCACTGAAACTATCTCCTTTCTAAACTGTGAAGCTAGCATGGAGCATTCCAGAGGGGGAAGAAAAATGGAAGGGACTCTTCTCAACCCTGAGTTATTTGAGTTGGTCTTCAGGAAAATCTGAGGTATTGGAATACAGGTAGGCTAATACAGAGGCTTTTAGGATAAAACTTCGATCTCTGGAGTAGTCATCTGTTGCAGAAAATAACTTTGGGGAATATACCTAAAGAATAAATCTATTGTTTCTACTTTTATCATTTGTTCTACACTGTAACACTGATGTAAAAATTGGGCGCTAGACGTGATAATTGCGTTAACTTCAATGGAAACTAATGTTCTTGAATAGCTTTAGTATTTTCACAGCAGTGAAAAATTATCTAGGAAAGCACAGCGTAAGAGTCATCCATCAGTGGTATAGTTTTAGGAATCTGTTGTGACCCAAGGATTCTGAAACTGATTAAATGATCGGCATTTTGGTTCTGAAAGTGCATGTCATGACATTTTTGTCTGGTAAGGTTTTAAGTCTAATTAGACTGTACTAGAGGAGTTAGCTCAGAAATTCAGTGGCTCCAGCTAAGTAGGTGTGAACTAAGGAAAGTAAATGTTTTAAATAACACAAATACTTTCCATACTTAGGTTTGAGTATAGTTGCTGCTGTCTGCTTAGTGCGAATTGAGAAAGAGGTACTGCTCAGATGTCAAAGGCACCTGCCTCTAATGTGGAAGAAGGGGCAGCATGAGCATGTTTGCGTATGAAGCAACTCTTTTTGGTCTGAAACCTCAAATCAAGTTAGGATAGTTTTATGAACTCTGGTCTTCACATGAAACATTCTGGAAGAGTATACATTCAGCCCCTATGAGAAGCATGATGTTCTTAATTTTAAGTTAGAATCCCTTTGCTTTATTTTTCTGCCTGTAATAGTGTTTGTAGTCTTGTAACTGTCAGCTTTAAAAGTTGGACTGAGTTTTGCCAAATAGGTTATAGGTGTGCGTTTTGCTCTAATGGTTGTTTCATTGTCAGGAGCTAAGCTGAACCAGAATAGTCAAGGTGAATCAATGGTATCTGAAATTCTGGACACTTACAAGGAACTCAGTTCTGCAGTTGTGATGCATGTACCGAGTCTGCAGGAAACCAAAGTGAAAATTGTGTTTCCAGCTGCTGACTGTAGTTACTTGAATCCCTGGTTGGTGCTGTTAAGTGCTACCAGCTTTAGGGGACAGTAGCAGTAAAGTAAGGATGCTGGCAAGCTCTAGTTCATCTCAGCCATCACTTAGGGCCTAAAGCTTAGGATCTCTTCTCTGACGTTTATGGTCTTAAACATCATGAACATTATGGGTGCAGGAGATTGCTTTTACTGGATTTTTTTCTTTTTTCTTTCTTTGGTTTTTGAAGGAAAATCACCATTAAGGAAAGGGAAAACTAGTTGTGATTAAAAAAAGAATAGTAAGTGATATCTCTTGACACAAATACCCAGCAGGTAGAGACATACCATTATCTTAATAAAATGTTTTGTTTCATTAATAAGAAAATTCATTGTAAGCTATTTACTCTTTTTTGAAGTATATGTACTGTTCGTGTCTTAAATGTACAATGTTGTGATAAAAATGCAATTTTGGTGTATGTCTTCTGTGTACAGTATCACATCATGGACTAGAAATGGAGAGATATGCGTACTGTGTTGTTACTGTGAGATGTTACTGTAGGTTTACTCGAGTTTTTCCTATTAGCCTTTAATTGCACGTAACAAAAATCTACCCAAGTCAATGACTTGGGGTTGTTTTATACCATGCTATAGTGTGTTTAGCTGTTACCTATACTAGGTAAAAAAAGAAGACAAAACCTAGCATTAATGCCCCATTAATACTATTTGAAAGTATTATGCCATGCTTCATATATGTATATCTTTTCTAGTTCTAATCCAGACAATGTACTATGTTTCTGTAATGCCCAGTACAACTATTTTATATATATGCCTGTTTGTGTTAATCTATAAAATGGTAATTCTGTGTGTTATCACAGGAACAATGAGAGATTTGGTTACTAATTCTGCAGTATTTTAATCAGATAAAGTGCTAGGTAATTGCAGTTAACCCAATTGTGCACTTCTGATTTTGACTTGTTTCTCTTTGTAGCAGCTGAATAGAGAAGCTGAAGTTGGCTGTGTTTTCAGTGGGGAAGTAAAATATTCAAATGAATAAAATATTCAGGTTCAGATGAATGGTGAATACTGTATTTGCCCTTTGCATCTAGAAATGCATTTTAAAAAATTACTGTGGATATATTCCCCTATAGGGAAATGGATGTAAAAAAAAAAGCAACAAATTCATCTACAGGCAGTAGTTGACCATTTCCTTTTTTGTTTGCCTTATCTAGAGACAGGTTTGTATCTTTTCTTGTAACAATTGATGACCTTGCTGAGACATGAAGAAAAACAAGGAGCATGTAGTCAGGACTTCTGCTTAAAGAATTACTTATCAGCTGCTTTAAAGTGAAACAACAGTTCTTTGAACTTTGGTTTGTGTGGCATGAAGTCTTTAAGTTAGTATTTCAAAGTTCTTTCCTACAGTTCTTGCATATGGTACTAAATGGAGCAAAAATGCATTTGATGAAAGACCACAGTGGCTTTTCAGTGTTTGTGTGTGGTTTTTTGAATGCTGTCAAGGAGGAGCATTTAGAATGCCACACTCTTAAAAAGAGTTATTTTCAAGTACGTGCTGGGATGAAATATGTCAAAGGAAAACTATATATGAAGGAAAATTGTATGTTAAATTTTGCTAATGTACAGATTGTCGAAAGGTTGAAAGAGTTTTAACTGGAGTAGGAGTATTTTAAAGCTATTCAGCATTAAATTAGAGGAGGGAAAGCTTGAAAATAAATTCCTTTATGTAAAAATTGCTAGAGCTGGTGTCTAGTTTAGAGATACAGGTGTATTAAAAGGCTTATCTTTGTTGCTGTTTACTCTGTATTACAGATCTTTCATGAGGGAAGGTTCTGTGTCTTCTATATTTTGCAAGGGGATGACAACTGGAATACAAGGTTTCTAAGTTCTGTTTTGTAAAGTACATGTTGCTTTATGCTGAAATATGATATAGGTACTAGTTTGGAGTGGGTTTTAAAAGTTAGTTTTTCATATGATTTTTCTGGAAGTCAATTAGCATTATTTCTAAAATATGTGGTTAGTTGCTGTTAACACATCAGTGTTAGGGAAGAAGAAATAATAGAAGATGTAACATGGCACAAGCTGTAGCTCATCCAGGGTACAGTTCTGCTGTAGCTAAAGACAGTTTCTGTTTAGGCTGCCGGTGATAACTTGCAGCATTGCTGTCACCAGTGTGAATGTGAAATGGGCCAGTTTTAGTCCCAAGTTTAGTTGAAAACTAATCGCCTGTGAGGAACGGGTAACTATAATCTGGTTCACTTCCCAGAGTAGCTTGCTGCATGGTAACATAAGAGCCAGTGCTGCTGCAAGAGATGTCACCCTCTGTCATTGTGGGTGCGCTTGGGATCAGTGTAAGTGCAGGCTTACAGCTAAGGAAGAATGGTCTCACCCTCCATTGCCAACTTGGTTTTGGTGTCTTCCTGGTGTGCCAGTGTAAGCACTCGTGTAGTTGTGCAAGACTGATCTCACTGAATACATTACCTTAAAAAGAAAGAAAACAAATGGGTAAAAGGCAGGCAGCACAAGCATTCATTTTGGTGGCAGCTTGCTTTTGTTTGTTGTAGAAATGGTGGAATCGCACTCTGACATACTGTGTGTGCGTACCTGGAGTTGTGGAGCCTGTATCTGATGGATTGTTCTTTGTGCTATAGATGAACTGTTTTCTTCAGTTGTTTGTAATGGTATCTGAAAGACATCTTAAGAAATACTGTAACTGCGCAGTTCTTAAAAGTGCTATCAAAATATTTAAGAATCTTTAAAACATGTAATCACGCAATGTTAGTCCTGTCCTCAGATCTGTGAAAATGGACTTGGTTGTTTTGGGGTTTTTTTGTTTGGGTTTTTTTTGAATCCTCACTACCTCCTGTCTTTTTTTTGACCAGACATAGGACTCAGAATTTCCTATAGTCTTATGTCAGATACTTTAATCTTCTTAAATTACCTAATGTTGTTTTGGAAAACATGTTTGATAGATGTTTTCATATGCATTTGTCTGTTGATACATATATAAACCCACTTTAAGGTGTACAAGATAAACTTACCATGTTTAACTAAAGCTAGGTTTTAAATGCATGTAAACTTGTAAACTTGTTTGTTTTGCTTATATATGAGCCTTAAGTCTTGTTCCTTTCCTTCTGCTTATGACCTTGTGTAGTTGTCTTCTTGTAAAAGCTATGAAAATGCTTTGCTCAACTAATATCTTGATTTCTGAATGACTTTATTTTTAAATATATATGCACATATATATGTTAGATATATATAAAATCATTAGAGTCACAAAATGACCTTTATTCACAGGAATTTTCCCCCTTTTTTATGCATGAAGCTATCAACACAGTTGAGAGTTAATTTGTTTAGGGTTCATCTCTACATGGCCGATATCTGTGTAATTGCGCAAGTATGTTAAGGATATAATTTGAAGACTGGTTGCACAGGTGTGACTAGAGAATAATTTGGCTGGCAGATGTTGATGGTGTACTATAAAATTTTAGTCTGGCTTTGTGCTAGGTCAAGTATAATCATTAGAAAGGAAATTTTACAAATAAAAAGTATGCATTCCATAACAGAAGTTGGAAATAGGCATTCCTCTAAAACAGCACCTGTAAAGCAGCAATTTTAACAACACTTATGCATATTAAAGCCAGCTGCTGCCCTAAACAGCTTTATTTTAAAATCAGGTGTTCCACCTAAGGAAAAGCTGTTCCTTGTACAATCATAATTCTTCTGTGGATGTGCAGGTGCTCATCTACTAAAGAAGTTGAGTGTGGGGAAAAAAGATTATTTCATGAAGGTTGTTCCATAATAGGCATGTAAGGAAGTAGACTTAGGGTTGCCTGTGAAACTTTAGATTTTTTATTTCCTAATTTTTGAATGCTTGATCTTCCAACCTAATATATTTTTGTAACATTCCTTTAAAAGAAAAAGGCTAAAAAGTACTGAAGTTTACAGTTACGCTCTAGACAGTGAGTAATTGTTAGGATTTGATATTTGAGATTCAGCACTGCAACAGACTCAAGTTGTGATTTAACTGTATAACAGAAGAGGACAATATTTTGTGGAGGACATAGTGATAGGTGTTGAATTTAGAAAGTGCTGATAAAGAGAGCATGAAGTAGCAGAAAGACACATCTACTCCAGTCATTTCCAAATGATTTATAATGTCTTGTGGTTTGTTTTCTGATGCAGGCTCAGGCCTGACTTCAGAGTGATTATTGTTGAATTTTAATTTTGTATGCCATGAAGCATTTCCCAAGCAATACAAATAAGTGAAATAGTGAGTACATCTTACTTAGCATTTGAGATATACCTGATCAGAATTTAATGGTCGTAAAAGAACATATAATTCTCTTGCCTGAGAGCTCTTTTTCTGCTGCATATGAATGACTTGCTTCAAAAGCTGGGTAGTTGGATCGTCACAAAGAAAGCTGAGGGAATGTTTGGTAATACAAGGATCCCTCTAAAGAAAGGTTACTTTATTTGCTTTCCATAAAATGTCAGTATGGAGCTGATGTCTCAGAAGGAGGCCTTCAGATTAGATACAACAGAATTGGTGAGAAGGGCTTTGCCAGTGTCTCCCTAATTTGTCTCTTTGATGTACAAAATATTGGAATGAACAGAGGGTGGTTATCCATATGTGGGCAGGAGCTGGAAGGTAAAGAGTGATTGAAGTTTGACTGTTGCTGACTGTAAAAACTGAGATGTTAAATAATCTAACATAGTGTCCTTTAGTGTATAATGATACTTAGTTATTACTAACCTGAAGTAAATTTGAATAGGATCTACAGAGTTAATTTAGTATCCTTATCAAGTTCATTCATTCCCTCTTGCATTAATGTCTGAGATTTGCAGCTACTTATGGTATTTTAAAATTTGTAAAAGGCAGGGAAGTACTTGCCTGTGGTGACTCAGAAACTTGTGACAGAGCAGAACTAAACCCAGGTATCCCATGCCACAGACTGCTGCTCTAGTACCACTAATCCTCCTCCTTTTTTTTTTCTTTTTTTTTTTAAGGTTTCAAGGAATGCTCAATCTTTTCATGTAACATGGTGGTCTGTGGAGTCAGCAGTTCAATCCATTTCTGTTTGCTATGCCTCAGATTGATAATACTTGCTGGAAGAGCGCTATTATTTTGTGAGATAAAGCCACATTCTAAAACTGATGTTTTCCTGAAAAGCAGTAGAGCTGTTGCTCTGTGCAGTGTGTGGCCATGGTAGACTTCTCAGTAGCCAAGTTTGAGAATTTGAGTAACGTAATAACAATTTAAAAAAAGATTTTTAATGGTGGCACTTGAATCTTTGTGCAACAATACTTACTACAGCAACAGTTGATTCAGACTAGTGAGTGGACAAAAGTTACGTAAGTAAACTGTATTGGTTTTAGTGGAGGCACATGTACTTCCGAGAATGGATGCTAGAAACAGGACGCGCAAGACAGGAGTTTAAAGAAATGAAGTACTGAAAAGTTGGGAACCATCAGGGAACGCCCACTGTGTTTTTGCAATTCTTTTACTAAGGTCTTATGTTTGTTACAGTGTAAATAATTTCAGTGCTCTTTGTTTTCTACCCACAGTGTATCAACAAAATACAAAAGCCTGCATCCCATCTTAGATTTCCATAGCTTTTCTTTTGAATTAGGTATCCATAGTAGGAAAATCTTACTTCCAAAATGTAGAACTGTCCATTTTCAAAATATGGACTTTATCCTTTACATTTAAAATGTGGTGCATTCTATTCTCTTTGTGTTGTGATAAATTAAAGACATTACCTTTATCTGACATTCTTCTAAATGTTCTTGCTTCTGAAGGTTTAAATATTTGGATTTAAAAAAACCCAACAATTTGTACAAAGTCTCTCTCATAATGACTAGAGATTCTGTGTAGGTTAGTACTAGAAGTTCTGAAAAATTAGTAATCCCTCATGAGTTAAAAGTTAGGCTTTCAGCATCACTACTCTATGCTCTGTGACACAGGATGTACTTATGTGTAGATTTCATGTTTGACATACCTTGGGGCACCAAGATCTGTACTCTATAATCAGTATCTCAGTTCTCCAAGCCCTCCACAACGTATTTGCCATTCTTCACAGGTCTCCACTGTCATCAGGACTGCATACAGGAATACAGAACAAATTAAAGATTGCAAGAATAAATTATTATTTAAGATGGAAATATGTATGGACCTAAGCAATGAACAAGTTGGAGAGATCTTTATAAAAGTAATCAGTGTATGTAATCCTGTTCTGACTCTTCCTACAGAGTGGCTTTCTGTGTCATGATCAGTCTGCCTTATAGGCCAGGTCCTCCTTGATCAGGTCTGGTTATTTTGATGGTTTGCTCCCTAGTACCATTTAGTTATGCAGGAAAAACACTGAGCATAAAATAGGTCTTGAATTTTAATTGGAATAGTTATCGCAGAAAGACTTTGTACGTGAAGATGCATCAAAGTACAGGTACTTCTTTTAGTTTAGCCTTACTGAATTAAGGTAGGCACTTCCATGCCACACCCTCTTCCCTGTGTCTGCCACAGGCACAGGAATGGTGATGCAATATTGCATGGCAATTACAGTATGCAGTGAAGAATACAGTTTTTGCAAAATCAGACCGAGGAAAGAAACACAGCCCCCAAATTGTCACACTCGGTAGGATTTGCTGTTAATGTTTACAGAGAGGGTTTTGGTTTGGTTTTCTTTACTAATAGAGTGTAATTGTATACAGAGCCCATCTATGATATCTTGTAGAACAGAATGAAGTGCTTCCTGCTATAGATACTTCTGAATGGTAGTATATGTTACAGCATGAAAAATAACTTGCTTTTTTTTTTCTGGTGCTGTTACTAATTCACTTTGTAGCTGATCCTCCTGTATGCTTGCCTTACTTTTTATTGCAACGTTCTATGTCTGGAAGTTTTTAAGAGGTAACTGGCTACCTGTGTTTATAGAAGTAACTAGGCTGAATTATTGCTGGAAGATGATCTTGATGCAGCTCAGTTCAGTGTGCTCTGTGCACAGTGAAAGGAAATTAGATACTACTAAAAAAATAAAAGAAAACCTGTTTTCCCTGTTACTGTTTGCATAGAGTTGTCTGTATTTTCATATGAAGTTTTTCTTTATTTTGTTAGATTCTGTGGTTTCTGCCATCTTTATTTTGAAACCTGTGCTTCTGCTTTATCTCAGCTTTACTGTGCTCATACTACAGCAGGCTGCAGAAAGGCACACTCAGTTTGGTATCTGAGGCGGCCAGTGTGGGACAGCTGCTGTTCTGAGTTTATGCCACAGTTTGTCATGCTAGAGGTCCAGGTGTCCTATGTCAAGGAAGGCTCTGGCCATTGACTGACTGCCGGTATTGGCACTGAGGATACAGAGCTGGTGACCGGAGGGGAGATAAGGCTTTCATCACGGAGCACCACTTCAGGTACATGGCAAGCCTGTGCAGCATGCAGCTTTGAGCAGTGTTTCTGTATTACCGTCTTCACACCACTGTAGTAGGTGGGATTCAGCAGTGTCAGCGAGATAAGTTATTTCCTTGCTTTTGAAAAGGAAAAATATGGTGAAGCCCAGTTCGGAAGTGGTACATGATTGTTTTAATGCAAGCGTTTGGTTTGGATTTGTATGTAAAGAATTATTAGTTTTCTCTGTATTTCTATTTATATAATGGAAAAGGCTGATTCACTAGCTAGTTTGTGGCTTAACTTTATTACAGTAGATAACCAAAAATTTTTGCTGTTGTTGCTTATACCAGTTTAATGTATTTTGGTGCATTTTCTTTTTCTTACGGTAGCATTTCATAAATTGTTTTTAGTATAGCTTGAATTTTCAGGAATTTCCTTTGTAGCTCCCTTAGCTTTTGCTTTCTGTCCTGCTTCCTCTCCTTCCAAGCTCAAAAGATGGGGGAGATAAACATCCTATTTTGCTTTATAATTTGTTGATGGTCTGAATTTACAAAGAAACCTGTCTTTTTATTTAATGCTACATATAATTATAAGACATGTGAAGGCTGGGATGTTCTCTAATTATATAGTACAGATTGAGTGGTCCAAATTTAGGTTTTTGCTATTGATCAGACATTTCCAGTTTTCATTCTAGAATTAATTTTGGGGGTTTACCAGTCAGTCATTTTTTTTTTCTCTGAACTTTGTTCCTCAGCTTGTCTGTCTTTGCAGGACTGGAGTATGATAGCAGTATAGGCTCTGATATTCCATGCTAACTTGGATCTTGATTCTCTAGATTATGTAAAATTCTGGTTGGCTAGAGTATGGGTTATTCACTTCTTTAAATTGATGAAGTTCTTTGTTGCATTTAACAATGAATGCTGTAGTCATGGTAGTAGTCGCTTGCTACTATGATTTTTATGTGGTTGTTGTATATCTTCTATAAGATACTGTTCCTTCTTAATTTTATGTTACAGAGTTATTGGAAAGAAAAAAACCACCTGCTGGGTTGATGTTTAACATTATGGCATAGATAGGCAGGAGAAAGAGTTAATGGTAGTGATGAAGCAGAACTCAAACAGTGCTAGCCAAGGCTGAAGTTTTTGTATTGGAGTAGAAACAGGTCACTATAATTTGATGGGTGTAATAGTACTGTTTGTGTTTAAATAGTGCTGTTTGTATCTGCATCTGCCGCATAGAATGTGTTGAATTTGGAGAAGAGCTAGATTGCTGACTAGTAATGACTCAATTGGTGATCACGCTGCATACAGGAGAACAGAGATGATAGCATCAGAAACATTGAGTGTTAAGGTCTGGTGGTTCACTGCAGAGGTAGCCATGGAGAGGATGACTGTTGCCATGATTATATAAATCCATTGGGATTTCCTTTCCTGATGATTGGAAAGAGGGGTTGGTAGGGAGTATCTTGAGGTACAAGAAAAAAAATGTAGCTCTAATTTCAGGCAGGCTGGGTCACTACAAGGTAGTGGAAATTGTAATTTTGTATGAAAAGGAGATGAACTGCACAGATGGCATCTTGGAAAAGGGAATCATCACTAGACCTGCCTCAATTTTGTAACATTTTTTTGTCTTGTTTTATAATATTCTGTTACATTGCATTGCTCTGGCTTTTGGTTATTATGCAGAAAAAAAGAAGCCCTGAGGTGTCTGAAGTAACAAATAGCATATAGTTAAGGGCACTAAAGAAAACAGTGGCTGGAAGGGTTGAAAAAATTCATAATTCATGAATCAAACCCAGAGTGTATAGAGACTAAATTATGTTATGTAGTTGATTAATAATTTAGGTCATGAACTGTCTTCTAAAAGTTTTGAAGTAGGCCAGTAGGTATGGAGGCTGTGTATGAGCAGGGATGTACATTTCTGTGTCCAGTGTTGTCAGATTTGCAGGAGCAAGCATGCATTTGATGTTAACCATGCCAGGCCTTTGTGACCTAACATGTCCCAAGAGTCAGGAGAGAGAAATTGATAGACTTTAAAATGGAAGAACCTTGGGGCCTAAAATGTCTTTTAAAATTTAAATAGCAGTTAAAAATATGAATTAAAAAAATATTCACAAGCTATTCTCTGAGACGCTTGTGCATAATACGCTTAATGTTACATGTGTTTGATTGCTAAGTGTGGGCTTGGTGGCGGTGAGGGCAGTAAGAAATATTTTCACTAGAGCCTGCTAAAACCTTCTTCCCTTCTGTTTTGCTGTACGCTGACACATATGAGTGCAAGAGGGGACAGGGGAAAGGTAGATTCCTTGGAAAATTCTTTTCAGAAATAGTAAGTACATGTAGTTGAAAAGCTGGCTTTTCCATAGTGCTATAGATGTTGTCCTTGGTGGTTTAAGACTTTTCATAATTGAGCAGCTATGGTACAAAAATGTGGTATCCTAAGAATTTTTTATATAAAATTAACCAAGTGCTACTCCAAAAATTGTGAGAAGGTTCCCTACTTAAAATACACTGATGCCCCCTTTTAACTGGAGCAAAGTGTGCTTTTTAATTACCTTCATTCTCAAGATAATACTGACTTGGGACTTCTGTGTCAGTGACACTTGCAGTTTCTTGGGCTTGAGCTTATGTACTTGGCATGTACGTGCACACAGCCCCCCATTCTTGTTTCTAAATACACGCGCGCTTCTTTTTTCTGTTGCATTCATGAAACCTTCCTTCTACTGCCAAAGGAATGTCAGTGACTCTTTAATCTTTTCAATGTGTTGTTCATAATATTACAATCCGTAAATATTTTGTAAAATATTTTACAGAAGTTATCAATACTGAATTGTACAAATATCTGATGATACTGGCTAATCTTTCTGTATCTTCTTTTAAGTTCTTATTCACACCTGTTTAATGAGTATTTTCTACAGTTCATTTAGCTTTTGGGGTTTGACATTCTTTGGCTTGTATCACATCTTGAAAAAAGTAACCCATCAGTGCTTGCCACAGCTTCATGGAATGTTCTCATTTCCCATGCTCTGTAACAGGGTACAGTTTTTTTGAAAAGTCTCATTTTCAAATATGATTGTACAGTTGAAAAAGTTGAAAGATTTTGTATAACTTTGTTGTTGGCTGTAATGCATTAAGAATGCATTTTGACTGGAAGTCTCTGAATTCAATTAGTTCTGAAATGTGATTGCAAAAAGATTTTATTGCATCACATACAGACATTTGTGGTAAGGCTTTTTTTCTGTCCTTGCATCACTCTTCAGCATTATATAATGAGATTTTTTTTTTCCCCTTCCAGCCATTAAGATGACTGTACAGAAGTTTTGCGGGTTTTTTTTTCCAAAACTAATATTCACCCTCTCAAAAGCAAATTAAAATGTTAAACCCAAGCCTAATCTATTTGATATGAGTAAAGATTTTGGAGAAGTGGATGGTGTTAACTTGAGTTTGTCAAAGTATTTCAGTGAAATGCAGGAGAGGTGATTTCTAGAGTGGTGTCTGGAGTTACCACGTTTGAAGGATGAGAAGCTGAAAGGGTATCAGTCTATTCCTATACGCTGTTGTTAATTCCGTGGCATGATGAGGTACATCATCTTTTTGAACTTCCCTTGAAATTGCTTTCCTTATGTCTGCACCTCAGCTGCGCTTTTTAAACAGTGACTTGATTGCGTCTTCCCATTCTCGCTGTCATTTTTTTTATTTTTTACCCATCTGGGGTTTCAAAGGCTTTCTCTCTTCGGGCATCGTCCGTTACATCGCAGTGTAGCAAAGAGCATACAGCATTAGCTAACCTGTCGACGGGCTCGTGGTTTCGCTTTGGGGACAGCTGCTTGGCTGCAGAGACAAAGCCTAGGGCACATTTCAGATACTTAAGAACACGTTCGTAGGTTCTCAAAAGCCATTTCTGTGCTGGTTTTCTTCATCTTTTCTGTTTCGCTTGGAAACTTTCTTGACTTTTAACTGCTGGGGATGTTGTATATTGCAGGTGAAGCTGATGCATACCTTGTATCAAGTTAGTAGTTTCTGTTACTAGTAATGGGGTGTTACTTGCATGTGTTGCTGTGCTGATAGAAGCTTCCAGTCTTCCTTGAACAGGACTTGGTAGGAAACAATTTTTAAAGGTAATTTTCTTTACTCGGATACCGTAGCGTTATTTTTTATGTGGCCAAACCAATTTTTGCAGTGTGTTCTTCCATTGCCTCCACTGATGCTCATACTTCCATGATGTTACCGTCGTTACATCTGTATTCCATAACGCCTAAGCTTTTCTGAGCCCAGCCTGTCCATCATGCAAGCACGTTGACTTGATTTCCAACTCCTTTATCCTTAAACTGATCTAATTTTTTTTTCATCATCCACATGGATATTCAAGTATGGCCACATTGTCCCAAATATGTTGGTCTTTTCCTTGAGATTACTATGCTTTTGCTTAATTGAATAATCTTTATGCAAATAGAGAAAATTCCTGTTGAATTGGGTACTTCATGGATCTGCAGTGGAATATGCTACTTCGAGCAGTATCCTTGAAATAGCAGGAACAACAGGAAGTGAAATTCATGTATTGAAGAGTTTTGAGCGGAAGCTATAGCTTTTAAAAGCAGTTATTGAGGGGATGATCGGACCCGTCGGCCTATGAGTATCTGGAAGAGAGCTGGCTGTGACACGTGTAGAGCACAGGCTGTTGCTGTTCCACGTGGCTTCGCGGTGACACGCGAAGGGAGCGGTACGGACGGGGCTGCAAGCTTCCGCGGGAGCGTGCGGGAAATGGAGGCGCCGTGCTCGGCGCGGCCGGAGCGCGCCCTTCGGGCCGGCTCTTCCGGGGCAGAGGCGCCGTCGGGCGGAAGGGAGCAGTTCCC
>NW_009259593.1:648993-696213 GCF_000687185.1 Egretta garzetta
CCCGCGCCCCCCGGCCGGCCCGCGCCCAGGGGGCCGCTGCCCCGAGCCCATCCCTTCTGCGCGGAAACGCCATGAGCTCTTTCACCCCCTATGACGGGGAGATCCGCCTCCAGCTTTCTGTCTGCGTGGAAGGGAGTCTTGTGTGCATGCCTGCCGGGGAGTAAAACCAGCCCGGGGAAAGGTAGCGACTTCTACGTGGCGTCACGCGCGGCGTTTTAGGCAGGGCTTGTAGGAGCTGTGAAATCGCGTCCCTCGGGAGATCTCGACAACGGGTGTATGTCGCCCTGCCCCAGGAGGGTGTTGAGAATAGTTTCATCAAGAGGTCCGTGCGTTCCGATGTCATCAAAGACAGAGTTTTTCTTGATCTAGAACTAGGAAATCTTAAAATACATTTTCCTCTTTTCTCTCTTTCTGGTGGTTAAACTTTTTCACGTTTGTACAATCTTTTGAATAATTTGTGTTGTAGGAACCCATACTTTTGAAGATGACACCTAGTGTACCTTGGTTTGTCGCTGTTGCTTAGAGACTTATTCCCAGTGCATGTGAGCAAAGATAAGGTAGCAACAAATATTGCCTATAGGGTTTTTTACCCGTAGTAGAGTTTTTGTAATTAAAGGTGTCTTTAAACTTTATTTCCAGTTCTGTAGTTCTTTTTAGTTGGTTTGTAATTGTATGGTTTTGATAGTGTGGTGGGTTAAATGTATTACGCTGTTAACACTATTACTTGTGATTAGTTTGTAGTTTTTAAGATGGCTATAAAAAATGAACTGCTCTGACTTTTCCATCATGATGTATTATTCATCTTTGTGTTAACAAGAGTGATGGAAACATAGGCTTTGGGCAGGTTTAGGCTTGGTAAATTACAGTTTATAGCTTTATCCAGTTTCTTCCTTGCATGCTAATCTCAATGGTCTGGTTCACAGATTCCTGCTCATTTTCATTCCCTGCTCATTTGGATGGCCCTCGGTGGTGGAAGATGTGTGTGATGGCTGGTCACGTACAGAAACGGCGATAAAACAGGGCTGTACAGTTCTTTTCTCTAGAACTTCTGTAGCTTAGGAAGCTTACGTGGGAGGTGCATCTGTGCATAAGGTCTTTTGCAGAGTTTGTAGGTTGCTTAATTTAACTGTTGAATGGGCTCTGAGCAGTGTAATTAAAGAAACCAGAGCTCACCCAGCTCGTCAGACTGCCTAGGGAACTGGTCTAACGCAGTGGTTTTCACCAGTGTTATCTGTGGGTTACTGGGGATCCCTGGATCAGGACGTATAGGCTCAGGTGAGACGAAGCACACACAAACTTTTCTGAAATGTGTGTGTATTTACAGTATATGAAGGGAAACACTTTTAGAATTTTGCATATGAATATGCATGTGATTTCTAAGCTCTTTTCAAGCAGTGTGATCAGAATTTGTTCTCCCGTGTACAATTATTCTCTGTGTATAATTTGTTCTAGAGCGAAGAACTGCAATGTGCCATCACGAGCCTCCCACCTATGGGTGCTGGGGAAAAATAGCAGCAGTGCTCCTTTGTCACAGAGGCCTTATCATTTGCATGTCCTCTGGTGTGGTGTCACTTCCCCAGAACATATTATATTTGATTTGTCACAGATATCTTAAACTGTTCATCTAACCTGGAATGCCTTACAGTAGGAAAATAAGGCCAAAAGATACAAACGCTTCTGTCATATTTCTACAGTATCAGTTAAGGCCCAGCATTGAAAACCACTGTATGGGGTTTTTTTTCTGAAGAAGGGAACTGGGTATTTCTAGTCCAAAAAGCCTGAGATGAAGGAAGAGACTTTGGGAGGGGTGAGATGATACTGTTATTGGGCATGTGAGACTCATAAAATCAGTGACTGAATACTGAATCTTAAAGACTCTGGACTGGGGAGAGGTGCTTCTGCGGAAGAATTTGAAATTGTCCATCTATGATTACTTTTTGAATGTCAAGGGATAAGTTATTTTGCCCGTTGGAATCTCTTAGTTCCTTTGCTTCGTGCCCTGAACAGCGCGTGTCTTGCAAAAGCATGCGGAGTATGCTGCTTTGAGGTATCTAGTCCAAGTATGAGTAAGTTTGTGGGTGAAATGATGCTAAATATGGGAAGCTTGCCTATTGCCTAATATTCCCATGTCAAATAGCAAGGCTATTAAAGACGAGGTTTATTCTGAGAGCTTTATACATACGTGACAGATACAGAGCTGGTGTACTTGCAGAGGAGCACCTAAAGTGGTTGAGACTTTTACTGGGTAATGGAAGCCAATTTTGGATAGCATTTTATTTAACTTTCCTTAACCTACCAAGGTAAGGTTTATTTTTTTCAAAAAGAGAGTGTTTATTTTTTCTGCTAGTAATTCCTTTTGCACAAGAAGGAGAGTTAGGGGGTGCAGGAAGAAGTGTAGCATTCATAACATGTTAAGAAATACGGTGCTTTTACTGCATCTGTTGCATGCTTGAGCGAGCTGTTTGGTCAGACAGCTGGTAACTTTTGTCTGGGGACGTTTGAAAGAATAGAACTTCAGTGTAAACTCTGCCGAATGTAGAATTTCATCAGCAGTGCCTTTACAAGTTACTGGAAATGTTTGAGTACTTATATGTTAGAATTAAGTCTCAAATTTAATCTTTTTAATTTCTTGTCTTATTTGGGAAATTCAATAAAACAATTGCTTTGTTTTTGTTTTCTGGTGTCTTCGCAAATGGTTTAGTTCAGGAAGCTGAAGCAATGGATGCACTTTACAAGCTATGGGCCTTAGTAACAGAGTAATGAAAATGAGTCACTATCCTATCCTGGGAAAAAAGTGGTGTAGTCGTCTTCTTAGCTATGCTTTTCCTTGCTACTGTTTTTATTTTTTTAAAAAAAAATTATACAGTAAACATGATTACAGAGAAGGTCACATCCAGAAGTTCATTTTTTCATTAAAAATGGCTAGTTTGTCATCTCACTAAATATACACCAACTTAAAATTCAGCCTTAGACTTGTTCCGTAGCATTCCTGGTTGGTACGTGTAAGTGATCTGGTGGAGTAGTTCAAAAATGCAATATAAAAAAAAAAACAAACCCCAAAAAACCCAAAACAAAACCTGAACAAACAAAAAAAACAAACAAAAAATCCCCAAACCCACAACCAAACCAAAAACCCAACAAACTTCTTTGAGGATTTCAGTTATATTTTTAGCATATCTTTACTCACCTCCCTTGCAGCTTCCAATAGGTAAATTCCACTTCAGAGTAATTAGCAGGGCTTCTTCACGTGTTATATTTGCATGTCGTACAGGTGTCCGTGTTGTATGCAGCACAATTGGTATCCTACATGTAACGTGTCCCCAGCTTGCGTTACAGGGGGGGGTTGTGCTTTAATTTGTGCCTGTTTTCTTTTAAAGCTTCTTTGTAAATCGGGAAATACTGTATGCAGAGGAAAACAAAATATGTTGAGATGCTCACTCTTTTTTCTCTCTTGTGTTACAGAAATGAGCCGTCAGACTGCTACAGCACTACCTACAGGTACTTCAAAGTGTACGCCATCGCAGAGGGTGCCTGCACTGACTGGCACTACAGCTTCCAATAATGACTTGGCTAGTCTCTTTGAGTGTCCTGTGTGTTTTGACTATGTGCTGCCACCAATTCTTCAGTGTCAGAGTGGCCATCTGGTTTGTAGCAACTGTCGCCCCAAACTTACGTGCTGTCCAACTTGCCGAGGCCCGCTGGGCTCCATTCGTAACCTGGCTATGGAGAAAGTTGCCAATTCTGTACTATTCCCATGTAAATATGCCTCTTCCGGATGTGAGATAACTTTGCCACACACAGAAAAAGCAGACCATGAGGAGCTGTGTGAGTTTAGGCCTTACTCCTGTCCATGTCCCGGTGCTTCATGTAAATGGCAAGGTTCTCTGGATGCTGTAATGCCACACCTGATGCATCAACATAAGTCAATTACCACACTTCAGGGAGAAGATATAGTGTTCCTTGCTACAGACATTAATCTTCCTGGTGCTGTTGACTGGGTGATGATGCAGTCTTGTTTTGGCTTTCATTTCATGTTAGTATTGGAGAAACAGGAAAAGTATGATGGTCACCAGCAGTTCTTTGCAATTGTACAGCTGATAGGAACACGCAAGCAAGCCGAAAACTTTGCTTATCGACTCGAGTTAAACGGTCATAGGCGGCGATTGACTTGGGAAGCAACTCCTCGATCTATTCACGAGGGAATTGCAACAGCCATTATGAATAGTGACTGTCTAGTCTTTGACACCAGCATTGCACAGCTCTTTGCAGAAAATGGCAATTTAGGCATCAATGTAACTATATCCATGTGTTGAAACGGCAATCAAACCTCTTCAGGCCAGTGTTTAAAACCGTTGCATTTAATTTAGCAGAAACTAGGGTAACCATCTTCGACTGTCAGACAAATTACTTGGTAGATGGAGGGTAGACACATATGAAGGTAAATAAAAGGAAAGGCTGTTAAATTACAGGAAGCAGTTGCATGTAGTAATACTAATATATTTAAAATAAGTCAACAGTAAACCACTGAAAATATATATACACCCAAAATGGGCATCTTTTGTATTAAGAATTGATTCTACAGGAAATGTTGTAAAATAATTCTAAAAACTTGTTTGTAGATTGATTGTACTGTTGAAAAGGATACTGTTTCGTGTTTTTGTTTGTGTTTTTTTTCCTCCCCCCTTTGACTGACAAGCCATGTTGAGCGGTCTGGTCTCTGGCCGCTGCTTCCCCTCCTCCCCCCCTTTGTAAGTCATTACATAGTATTGCTGCTGTTTGTGTATATTTTTTGTGTATTTGCTAATTTTTATTAACTTCTAGTTTTTCATTAAATAAATATGACTTTCTTTTCTGTAATTCAGGTTTTTCTCTTTTTTTTTTTTTTGTATCTTTTGAAAATTAATTACAGGTGTCATCTTTTGATATGCATAATTGCTATGGTAAAATTTCTATTTCTGTATGTTTGGTAAATTTTGTCTCTTTCCAGTAGTCAATTCATTGGTGAAACTGTTCTTAATTGAGCTATTTTGTGAATGTACTGAACTCGAAAGGAGTAATTATGTTCAGAGATGTATCAGGAAAGAAAGCTCCTTTAAAAACAGGTCTAGATGTTGTTGTACTTTGAGTTATCTTCTAACGAAAATGAACAATTATGAAGAATTTTCCAAATTAAAGAGAGTAATAATTCACGGTTCAAATTTAGAGATGCTTAGAAACTTGATTGCATCCTTGTATTTGTTGGTTTTGCAGTACGAAGAAGGTATTGTCTTACACAGTATTTGTAATTATAAAACCAGACCATTTGTTTTAAAAAAAGAAGGCAGTCAGAATGAGATGTTTTCAGTCTTTTTATATTTGTCATTAAAAGAATACCTGGCAAATTAAAACCAAACAACTTCGGCTTTTTGCTTTAGCTCAAAGTTTGACACATGGATACTCTTGCTCAGTTTCTTGTCTTCGTGTCTTTTGGCTGTTACTAAAGTAACCGTCTGGAGCTGGGGTTTGTATATCATTTCAGTGACATGATACGTGATACAGCGCAAATAATCTCTTGCAGGTGCGATTCATCAGCCATAAAGGCTTTTGAAGGATACTGGGCTCTGTGCAGACGGCCTATGTGTGAAAAATTTAACCATGAACGCGTACGGTGTTTGTGTTGCAAAACAAAGACACAGAGACAGAAAAGAGTGAGGCGGAAAGCTGCTTCACCTCAAGCTATTTGAAAGAAATCTTTGTCAAGCCCAGTACTAGCGGGCGTCTGTTTGGAGGGGTAGCCTGGCGGGTGACTACTTTTGTAACACATTAAAATACAGTTAGTTTACCGTGCGTTTTCTTATCGGAAGTTGATCTGTTAAGGCAACTCTTATTATTTTGATGCATGATGAGGTAAGTAGTTCCACAGGTAAGGAACATAACTCCATCAGGTTGGATTAATAACATACCGCAGAAGTAGTTGGCTTTGTGTAGCAAGTTTTACTTCTTAAAATTTGATATTTAGGCTGTTCATTTAAAAGATGTGCTGCTACCTTGTGACAGTAGATAAATGCTTCAAATATCCCACAGTCTAGCATTTTTTTCCTTATGAATATACGATTACTTGTTTGCAGTTTTCTGAATTCAGTATTATTCTTGCCTAATTAAGCTTGTCTATGTTTACCTCAGGTTTGTCTTCTGGTCTTTTACAGAAACTTAGCTAAATACTGCAGGTATTTTGCGAGACACACACTGACTCGCCAGCTCACTTGCTCACCCGCTCTGGGCTGGCTGGGACTGAAGCTTGCCTGCCAGGGTTACCCCGTTTGCACCTTTCTGGTTCTGTTAGGAAAACCTAGCTAAGAACGTGTGATGACCCTCAGCAGCCCAACACTTAGGCTGAGAGTAACAGGGCTGCGCAAGCACGCACGCAAGCTGTGTAAGACTCTTCTCTGCTGCTGCTTGTGCATGGAATGGTTCAATCTGTGTCCTCAGAAGAACTGTGGATCTTAAAACCTTGTTGCTCTGATCTGCAGTGATTTTATTTAGGCTAGAACGGGCTGAAGGCCAAGACTAGGCTTTTGAAGGGGACTTGAAAATTTGCATTTGTAATGAACTTTAGAAGCTAACTGGTACAGTCGGAGAGTTTTTAAAGTTTTCCATATGACAAATGCTATAGTGTAACTAATGTACGCTGACTTACCGTAATGTAAACTAGTTTTGGTGTTAAAAAAAGAAAAACTGTATAAAAAATGTGATGTCCATCATCAGATGGAATAATTAAACAAATTATTCTTAGGCCCAGATCCTCAGAAGTATTGGAAGCCTAATTCAGTGGATCTCCTCTAAAGAGTCTGAGGATCTGGTAAGTCAACTACATGCTGTTATACATGAAAAAAGAAACCATACTATAAATCTGTACAGTTTCCTGCCTTATCTAAAATAAATGGTGTATTAAAGCCTGGTGTTGTCTTAACATCAGCTGTTTATTTTGGATACCCTACTTTTCTGGTGTTTCACCGATCATCCAGTTTCTTTGCACTTTTTGTGTTCAGGTAAGGCAGAAAGTATTCCCAGACCCTGTGTTTGTTGCCTCTTCGCCTTGGAACTTGGCTAGTGAATGACTTAAGTAGAATTCTTAAAATAGTGAAACAAAAGCAGTTTTTATTTTTATCATTTTATTAGATGAAGTCTTCTGTGAAAGTTGTAACATCTTTTGCAAATCAGGAGCAGAAATACCCCCTGGATTTATTACTGTCAGTGCTATTATGTTGCAGGTAAATCAGCTTTCTGTCTATGGAAATGAAAGCAAACCAAACTATTACTTTTGATTTATAGGCTGCTTCAATAGCAGGCTTTTGTCGCAGAGACAATTTGCATTTCATAAGCGCACTTGCGTTTGTTTTAGAATTAACAAGCAAGAAGAGAATGTTCCATACTGGGTTTTCTCTCGTGGTTGACCCTAGTATAAAACATTGAAAAACTCACAGATCTTGCATTATGTGAGTTTAAATTTCTAGCTTCACTAACATTCAAGAGAAGGTAAGAGACAAAGCTATTGACTGAGGTGGGACACTGACAGACTTCCTTAAACCTTAAATATTCACATACCTAGTGCAGTACCTAATGCAATTTAATGCTCCAGTATTTTTCTTAGCATTACTTAAATGGATTTAGTTTTTATAGGCTAAACTCAGAACTTAGGCATCCCACAATCAAGTTGATTTGTATCAGGTAAGAACGAAGCGTGCGTACTTTGTCCCTCCGGAACGTGAGCAGGCTTCTTCATGGAGTCTCCACGCATGCGCCACCCACTGCTGGTGCTGCAAGTACAACCCTGCGTCCCTGGCCATCGGCGCATCAGCCCCCTTCCTACACAGGAACGGGACACTGCAATTCTGCCCGAGCTGCTTCCTGGACCTAGGTGTGCAAAATGACGCCTGCACTGACCTCACTGCAACCTACAGCCGAGTGCTGAAAGGACTTGCTCGCTTACTCTAGACCACACGGCTTCTGTTTGAATCCCTTATTCTTCCTGTGGTGCTACTGCTCCTTAGCATATTGAATGTTAATTCCTAAGTACACTCTTGCGCTAAATCAGTTTGCTTGTTGGTAACAGCCCCATCTACTCCACTCCTGTGCTGCACCACCTGTGCTGCAGTTTGTGTCCTCTGAATACAGCTCACAGAATTGCGTCCTGTTCCCCGTTGGCGGGTGTGTCCTCTTCAAAGCTGTAATCGCCTGCTGACATTTATACACCTACGTGCCCCGTACGCTAAGGAGTTCCTTCTCAACAGCTTGAGCTTTCTCATGCTTGGATCTATCAGGAAATAGGTATTTTTTTTCAAGATTCCTTGCTGATGATAGTAAAAATCGGCAAATGCCTGTAAAGTGTGGTTTCAGGTTGTTAACTGCTGACATAATATTTTTATTTTGATTGCATTTACACCCACGTTTAAACAATCAAGTTTAGCTCATAGTTATACTTGCTACATATTAGAGCTGATAATTAGTGCGCTCTCAAATTTGATACCCAAGTCAGCTCAGCCTGTCTGCTTAAAGTTTACTATTCAATCGCTCAACCCTGGGCTTAACTGCAAATCCTCCATCAAACGCTGCATTAAGAACTTCATCGAGGCAGCTCGCCATAACAAAAGTCAGATCTTGCCGTACATTCACTGCGATTTCTTCAAGATCTTTCTCATTTCTTCGAGGAATGATGATTCTCTTCAGTCCAGCTCGGTGTGCTGCCAGGACTTTGTCTTTAATTCCCCCAACCTAATAAGGAGAAGAAATATATATATGAAAAATCCATGACGCTAATCTAATAAAGTAATTATTGTAACAAATCACATCAGGAATTAGATTTTAATGAAAGGTCCTCCCTCACCCAATCATTTAGGAAAGCAATTAAAAATGCAGTAGCAGTTTTTGCTCATTATATGCTTAATGAGGGAAATATGTTAATATGCTACAGTCCCCTTTCTGTGACTGTTAATAATGAGGAAGAAAAATAAAATTAATACAGGAAAGCAGGTAAAAGTATCAATAGCTGAAAAGTCATTCATTTTCAGGAATTTCTTTTCTTAAGAAAGATGGCCTTAACTCAATTTTTTCATAGGGCATGCTGAACTCCTGCACCTGCATTAGAACAGCGGATTTTCTGATAAAGGCAGTATTGGGTTGAGGGGGAAAACAGCCCTAAGGATGCAACGCCACACGAGTAACTTGAGCTGTACAACAGAAAACACACAGAAACGCAAACCTGTGCTCCAAAACTGCAAGGATGGGTTTGTTCTAGAAAAACAATGGAGCTGTGCCTAAGCCTCCTCTTCGAGTTTGTGATGAGATGAAGAGAGGGCGTTTAGTTCAGTTGTTCTTTTAGTCACAGTTGTAGCTTCTTCCCCTTGAACTCTTTCCTAAGCCTACAGACCATCCTTCTTACAGAAAAGACCCAATAATTTTACAATGCTTTAGAGGGAAGCAAAGCCCTGTGTTCTAGCACAAAGTGTGAAATTGAGGCTGCTCTAAACCAAAGTGGTAGTGAGCCACGGGTCCTCGCGGGGATCGGTCCCGTCGGGACAACGCTACCTACCTGCCCGTGGCTTGCTTTCAGGCAGCAGAGGCAGTTAATGCATGCCCGCAGAAATTAAGAAATTACTAATAATGGTAAGAGTCTAGACAGCGTTCAGGAAGAGGGTAAACCTGGTGTAGTATTTACAGACACCTGATTTTTGCACCCACCTTAAACAGTAGGCAAAATTTGGTCACTGGCGTGCTAAGGCAATTTTTTTGGAAAGCCAAGCAAACTCGCACCAGATCAGAGTTAAGCCACTGTTTATTTTTCAGTGAACAGGCAGTCACGTCGGTCTCAGCCCCACCGGTGTGCCCTTTCAGAGATGCCTCACATCGGCTGCCTTACCGTGTTGTCCCCGGTTTGCTCTCTACTGCATGAAACAAAATGCAGTTTTCCAACTTGATCCTTGCTTTGTCATTTGGTATGAGGTGGTAACTCCTGTGTCTGCTTAATTACTTACACCCAGCTCCGTTTGATACTTGAAAGTAAAACTGTATTTTGAAAAAGCTTTACGGGAACACCATTCAGCTGAACTATACACAAGGAACAAAATTTAACAATCTAAAAAAATACATGTCTGGACAGGGCTGCCAGAGTAACCTTATGCGATTACTGTAAGAGCCTTAAGAAACAACTTTGCAAAGGAACAAGATGTAGTAACAGTTTGAGGAAGCGTGTTTATAAATTGCAATACGTTTTGGAACCATCTTGAGTTTTCAGGTTCCGAGGTTTCCTTTCAGACATTTGAAGGTGCTTTCCCTGACGGGCACCCAGGCGAGCTTTAACATGAACTGCAAAGCAGATGGGGGGTGGCACAGCACTACAGCGGGCTGGCTTCCCTCCGCCGCTCAAAACTGCACCAGGAGGGGCTGGATCACTGCTAAGGAATGACCCGGTGAGGCTTTGCTTTTGTGAGGAGCTAGAAACAGATTTTATATCCAGAACGTGGAGAATTAATACAACAACTTAGCTCTTTTCTCAGATGATGCTTACTGGAAGAACAAGGCCTCTTAGTGTAATTTCTCCTGTCATGGCTACATCTGAGCACACCAGCCGCCCACTGAAGAGTGAGGCAAGACAGGTTACTATGGTAACACCCGCAGATGGTCCATCTTTTGTGACAGCTCCAGCTGGGAAGTGCAGATGGATGTCAGTGTTGTCAAGGAGATCAAAACTTCCAGAAGCTTAAGGGAAAAAAGAATGGTTTGAATGTGAAAAATCGAAACCCATTTTGTTCCTGGTCTTTATTCTAAAAGCCCACCAGAGAACTAAAAGTCTTAGTGTTATTTTTTAACAGTAGGCTGAAAAAACACCATGTTGCAGAGGCCCAAGAAAAACAAACCCCAACAAGCTTTCCTACATCCAGATTCCTAGACAAAACTGTAGCAAGTTAATGGATAAGCTCAGCATTTGCATGTGTTGGGAAATTCAGAGTAGGGAGTAATGTAGGAACCAAGGAATTCCTACACAGCATTTTTAGGGGGTTTTTTATGTCCCAAACCGTAAGTGTCAATTTTCAGAGAACATGCCACAAAATCAGCACTCCACAGAAACCCAGTATCAACCCGCATGATAAACTAAATGTCTCACTTCTATCTTTTCACCTTACTTACCTGTAGGCCATAACCCTGTAAACTAGTGAGGTAAACGTGTATATAGTTGATGCCAGTAGTGTTTCACACACCAATGCAATTTTGTTTTTTCACTATCTAAATTTCCATAAATAATGACAGATACTGGACGATTATTTGACTATTCAGCAGATGGCCAAACTAGAAAGCACACTTCTAGACCTCTTGGGAGTTTCAAACAAAACCCAAGAGAGTTAAAAGTTTCTTGGCTGAAATCCTATTGCACTGCAAGTTCAACGGCTGCCATACAAACCCAACTAATTCTCAAAATACGAAAACAGACTACAAAAACCTCCTTTTAACAGAACCATATATTGCAATAAGAGGCCAATAGAAGCACACGATCTCTGTGATGCAATACAGTTACGCATGATCTCATTTTTCCCCAACCTACCGTTGGTTAGCTGATATCTCTTTGCATTGCTGCGCAACCAGCTGATTGCAAGATGTGCCGACTCCTTCATAACATCTCCGAGCTGACCCGTCAAAGTAAGCTGACCTTCCCCATCCATGCGACTCGCTTCTACAAACATGATCTCTCCCCCTAGGGGCGTCCAAGCCAAGCCTATGGCTACTCCTGGCTGACTTAGGCGTTCAGACACCTGAATGAAAAGAACACAGGGAACAGTTGTAACAAAACTATTGCAAAAACAATTTGATAGTTGCCTTCAAAACAACTGTACCCATTAAAACACAGAAGTTAAGCCCATGTGTCTGATTTTTTAATATTTTTTTTAATGCAGCAGTAATTCTTTATGTGTAAACATTAATTACAGAATAGGAGCTGTATGTGGCTGCTTCACTTAAAGCAACGGCAAACATCTGGGTATATCATTCTTGAACCTTTCCCCACCCCCAAAGGTTCAGTGAGAATCTTTCTCTTCAAAGGATTTGAAGTATTTAGTCAATCCTGACTGAACGCTTAATCCATCTGCTAGAGGTATATTTGCCCTGTTTGTTACTTACAGGAAAATGCCAGTTTTGCTCCCAAATGTTACCTGAAAGCCTTTTCAAAGGTGGCTGCATTGCCAAGCTACTGTCAGACAACACGCTGATTTTGTTTGTTCCAAACATTTACAAATAATTTTGAATAATGACAACACAAGTCTGCTAGCAGGCTAGATACAAAAGAGGATGGGAAATCTGAGGGACTCCCATTAGTAATTACAAGTAGTTAAGCAAGCTCTACCCCCGCAAGACCATGATCTACTTATCTACAAGTCTGCCTGTGCCCAGTTACTGATGGGAGTAATGGAGGTCTCTGAATCCCAGCCTCCTGTGTTAAGAGAAGGAAAGAGGCGGATGTTTTCCATGGAAGTTCCAGGTTTGGATTTTTTTTTTTTTTTCCTTTGTCTGAAAGATTCTTTTAGAATATACAGTAAATCCTTTTGTTTTCCTGAGCTTCCAGGAGATGAAGAAACCCTGATGAAAGATCTTATAGCTATTCACCACATTCTGAACTACTAAGATAGTGTTTTTTCCGCTAGCATCAACTCGTCCTGCACTGTGCAACTTACTGTAATCTTCATGCTTTCATTTTGCTTCCTTCTGAGAGTTAGCAGAGAAGTAAACTAATCAAACTTTGTACGGACACTGCCAAGGTAAAGCTCTGTATACAGGACGTTGACTTGCTTCTAATCATCAGCCCAGCTGCAAGATCACAGAAATCTGTGTAGAAGCCTGTACAGCCGTGCACCTCGGGGCTGGAGGCAGAAATACCTGTACAGCTCTGCTGTGAGCGGCCTGCATTAGAAATACTTCCGATTCGCGAGCTCCAAAGACAGTAAGTTATTAAGAATTCTAGTCCCTTACTACAATGCCTCTCTGTAAGCCCACCAGAAATGCTGCTGCAGGTCCCCAAGGCCTGAAGTTTTGCAAGTCCAACAGCAGCAGTGGATTACCTAAGCAGAACAATACAGCCTTCCATCAGATTACCAGAACAAGAAATCTCTAAACAGGAACCAAATATTAACATTTCCCTATTAGGCTGGAATCCATCCCCATCGTAAAAACAAAATCAAACTCAGGACCATAAAATTCGTAATGTTCAGTTTCTCGTTCCTGTTTGACAAGGAAAGAAAACTGCTTCGTTTATGCAATAAGAGTGAACAGCTGGCACCTCTGGTTACTGGCCAAAAAGAGATGCACATTTTAGAAAAATAAGCTCATTTACAAACACACAAGTTGTGCTACTTGTAGCTGTAGACAACTCGCATATATGACAGGAACAACTTGCTCATGCAAGAGAACTGGTGAAGCAAAAAATAAAAAGCATTTAAAGTCTTCCAAAATTAAATGAAACATACACGCTTCTTGTTATAATTTCTGATTTTGTATTTTATGCGTTGCCAAATGCTATACTGAACTATCAAGCGCTGTCATCTTCTGAGTTTGATGACTAAGAGTTGACATGTGACCTCGTTTCAGGATCGCTGTTTCTTGGGTTGAGGGAATGCAGCACACGGCAGCGGCACAGCACACGCAGTGCCAGCTCTGGCTCTAGCAAAGCATTGCTGATACGGGAGCTCCTGGCGCAAACGAGACTCCAGCCGTCAGGAGAGACAAGCAGCAGAGGCCGGTGGGACTGGTGTTACACTCCTGGATCTAGCTGACAAGCAGGTCAGTTAGTAACTACACTTCTCTCACGCTACAGCAGAGGAAGCCACACAGCCCCTTCTCCTTGGTTCTCTTGTGGCTCTCAGTTACCTACACATTTTCAATGACATCACGCCATTTACTTTTATTAGTATAATTTAGCTAGAATGGCTGTTTCTTTTTCTAGCATTTAAGAAATTGTACATAAGAATATCAAAATACCTCATCAAGCATTTCCATTTTCATTAACGTAAGTTTCTATATCCATTCCCTGTGTTTATTAGTTACAGTGACTTATTCTGATTAGCTTAGTAATTGCTTAGTAACTCAGGTTAACAAAATGAAATCATCCTGGTTACACTGAAATCCAACAACACTGAAGCATTCTCCTTTACACTTGAGACAATCATGAATTTTGGCAACCTGTCATGGTTTCAAACATTTCAGACATAATGAACAAAAAGTAACTGTCCATCCCCTCCACCCATGCCAAAGTAGCCATCAACAAAGTCTGTTGGTTTGGGTTTTTTGGTTTTCTTTTCCTTTTTTCGGACTGGATGTCAGCACTGGCTCTAACTGCGTATCACTTCAAAACAGTTTACAGACTAATTCCACTGTTTGAGAGCTCAGGGGCAGAAAATAGCGAACATAACTAAAGATCAAAACCCTAATGGTTCTAAAGACTCATTTATCTCACCTCAGTACAAACTCCTTCCTCAGACGAGGTAGGTACCCTCCTCCTACTTTCACAAGTAAGTTGAGATCTGGTAAGAGAAACTAGGTGTGTAATAAGCATTAATCACCTTTCAACCATCATTCTTCACACTAACTGGTAGACTCAGAGGCCAAGCAACTTCTCTGACTGTACTACCAGAGACTCCTCACCTAAACAGTAACTGATGCGAGCTGACAGACAGATGTATAGAAAACGCCCTGGCAACTTTGATAACCGGCTTCAGAAAAGACCCTTGAAAATCCCTAAAAACGCACACACACAAAACCCCATACGAGCATACAATACTCAGAGGAAAGTACGTTATATTACATTAACCACACATACGAAGTGTTAGAGTGAGCTCCGCAAACCTGAATCACTCCTGGTATCTCTGATAATTTCTTCTCACAAGAAGTCAGAGGAATCCTTACTTACACTTTTTAAACAACTTCAATTACAAAGGACCATTAGAATCAGCTGATGACTGGTCCTGTCTGTCAGATGATGCAAGAAGCGGTCACTGACCTACATAAACGGTCTTGTGTTTTGAAAATTTTTGTAGACAAGACCCAGCTACTATTTAACTGTAATCTGAGTAGATGAATATACTGTCCGATACATTTTAGCTGCCTCGACACGACAAAATTAAAAGTCTTAACATACAGCACAGTCATTTACTTTAAAATATTTAAGGTTGTTCCAAGATAAAGGACAAGAGACATCATCCGCAAGTCTCCAATTTTGGAGCTACTTTATAAGTCAGCATAATTGACAAAAAGCAATTAAGTCACTGATTCATAATGGGAAGATGAGAACCAGTCCCAAGTTACTTGCTGGCCTTTAGTATCTCTGTTATCCTTCTATCCCAGCCTGACTGTACAAACCTTTTTTCTAGTCTACTCTCCTGATTCATTCCCTAGCAGGCAAAATATGTAACAGCAGCTTTCCTTCAAGGGAGGAGGATTTCCCAGAAAGATCACAAGACTGATATTTCTTAGATAAAAATGCCTATCTAAACCTGTGCTTTGTACAGGTTTTGCTTCTAAAAGATAACCTAATTTGTTCCTTAACTACAATTGCGTACGCCCCATGAAACGGAGCTACTCTTTTATGGGATCTGCACTTCATTTAGGTAATTTCACTGACCTACGGCTCCTGTCACTTCAGCTTCTCTCACATTATGAGAATACAGACTAATTCTGACGGGCTTTCCTGTGGTGCCAATAATGTTTTGTTAACTGAGCAGAATTAAGAATTGAAAAAAAGAAAAAAAAAAGGCTGAAATCCAAGTGAAAAGAGAAATACTTCATTATAAACACTCCGTATATGTTATAAACCCTTTCCCTCAAAAGCATCCTGTGCTGATACATTTCGTTAAATCTTTTACACTTTAAACTACTGTCAAGATTATTCTTCCAAAGCCTTACTATGTGATTTATTCCAACATTTGTTCTCTAGGGTGACACGTAAGATTATTTATTTGTGATAAATGAATTAATCCTACACGTATGAGCTGAGTATTCTGTCACGCCTTTCTGCAGGGAGACCTCCGCAGAAAATATACAAGCAATGCACTGAAAAGGTGAAAGATGAATCACTTATTTTAAGGCATTTCCCTGGAGGACAACAGATCAATTAAGTCATGTCATGTTTTCAGTTCTATTTGCTCAGTCTCATCCAAGTACTGACATGGTGGCTGCCTCCATTGTATCTTTATTTCAACTAATTATAAATGGCAAAATGCAGGTCAGAGGTGAAGCTTTAAAGGCTGGGTATAGAGAGACACACCGCAGAAAACACACCAGTAGCCAATCTGAAACGCCTGTCATTGGGACAGGAGCTATACTCTTCATTTGAAAGAATCTTGGGGGCACTTGAGAAAATTCAAAGGAAGAATAGGTTACTTGGGAAAGTTCATTAGAACAGGAGTTGCTGTCTGAGCGATTTACATTGAAAAAATCATAAAGTGTGCACTGAAAAATATTTACTCATTAATAAATACAACAAATAGTACACATGAAAATAAATCCTGAGCTGCTCAGGGAACTGATGCTGTGTGGATTCATCTCTAGTTCTATTTATGCACTACTTAATTTGCCTGCTAAATATGGAAACATTTAAAAAACCTTTGACAGGTCAAAAGCTTCAGTCAGTCTTATTTCAGCTTATACAGGCCAGCAGATCCATGAAATGCTTATATGCATATTCATGCCAACTGTTCATGCAAAGAGAACCCAGCCCAGCACTCATGTATTTGTATATTTGGAATCAAGCACCAGACTTCAAAAATTTTACTTGCACTACTTACTCCTGTAGAAAAAAAGGCAAAATAGCAGAAATTATTTGCCAACACAGCCACACTACCAAACTTAAATGAATAATCAACTCGAGAAAAAGCTCAAAACTAGGCAGAACATGTAAGGCAAGGCACATATTAGCGTATTTCTTGGCCTACAATCTAATTTTTAAAAAGTGTGATAAGTTCACATTTATTTGAATTATTTCTACTCTTGACTGGGAGTACAGTTGCAAGTGACCAAAACTTTTGTGCAAATTTACAAAATTAAATTAACTTTTCAGCACCTGTATGAAAGTAATAAACACTGTTTGTAGAAATCAGTACTGGCTTGAATATTAAGTTCAATTTACTACAATGGCTTTATGTGCATCTGCAGTTCAGGCACTAAAAAGCCAAATGATTCTGCAGTGCTTTAGCTCCAAAGAACAGATGTCTGAAGTATATAACATACTTCAAAATGAAAATTCAGATATAATGTTATTTCTCTGAAAAAACCCCACGTGCTATTTTTCAGTAATTGTTTCTAAAAGTCAGGTAGTGATAAAAAGACAGGCAGACTCGTAAAAATATCCACAGGAGCATTATAAATGGTCTGATAGCTACAGTCATCCCAAATCAAGCTGAAGTATATCCACACTACCTTCTTAATTAAAATGGCCTTAAACTGTCTTGTGTGATTTTATTATCGGGCATAGCAGCTTCTGAGGGATGAAAAGAATGAACATAAGTTGCTTACAATAAAGTCATTTGCCTAAAGAGCAATCTCTTCTCATTTCTGGAAGTAAAAAGACATAAATCAGAACCCAAATGACCAATGTGAAAAAACTCAGCCAAGAGAGTCCTAAGGTACTGGTTTCTTGGATCACCTGGTCTTCCTTGCCTCCCGTTCCCCCCAACTTCCATTGCCACCATCATCATTCTCGAACACAATTAATAGAGCTGTTTTCTTTCAACTTGTTTCCTCATTTCTGTCTCTTTGTTAAGAATCTCTTCCATAAAATCTTTGTATTCAAAAACCCCAGTTCAGGTCTACAAACTGACTCATTCCTTAACAATCATTCCTTTTCTCTTGCTTCCCCTGCGTATCGTGTCCCCTTTTTACCCTCCAAATCCCACTGGAGTCTGGTTCTCTCATTTAGGAGAGAAGAATTATCACAGGAAAGTTCATAAAAGTTTGAATTTTGTCTTTTCTGGAAGTTTCCCTTTCATTTCTATTTTCTCCCTAACTTACTGGTTTACTGAACTTTTCTCCAGCATAAAGACAGAAAAATTTAGTGTTCCATCAGCAACCGGTTTCCTGTCACAGTGTTATATATACTACTTACACTCAGTCAGTTCACCTGGACCTGAAGTAAAGCAGAGAATTACTGCAATGTACATGGTAAAAAGAGAACCCCAAACTAACAAACTACTTTAATTGATGGCATTGTCATAGCATATAACAAAATACAGATGGGGGAAAGAAAAAATTCTGGAACATGCCTACTGAGGAAGAGAGCTGGTATTAGGAAGCTGGAGGTGCCTCACTGATCATAAAATATTTTTAACAGCTAAGAGTCACATTAATCTAAAGAATGTCTGAGAACTCCTGGTACAAACTGAAGTGGGTTTAATACACAAAAATGCTGACTGGCTTTAAGGAGGTATGTGGGACAGTCCTTAACACAGCTGCCTCAGAGACAGGATTCCTGGGTTCTACTTTTGGCTTCTTTCCCAAGACCAAACATCCCCCAAACAAAAGCAAAGTTGTTATAAACTGAAAAAACACCATCGCATTCTTAAGCACTGCTGCAGGCATCTTTGCTAACAGAAAGTCATACCATTATGTTATTTATGTACCCTAAATTAAAAGAAAATAAAACAAAAGCTTCTTTAGGTGAAAAAAACACTTGGTGGAACACAAAGAAACACAGTTCTGTTACTAATACATTTTTTAAAAAGGTTAATATTGTATAAACTCAATCAATAGACAACTACTCAAGCCAGACAGAAACAGAAGTCAAGCAGAAACAAATGAGGATGTTACCTCCATTTCATACATGGGTGGACCCAGGATATCTTTTAAAGCATGGAAATCAATTAAAATCGGCATTTCAGGTGGCAGAGCCAGGTCAGCTGTTTCACTGATGGCTTCTGGTTTTGCATCTTCTGTGACATGCTCTTTGCAATCTAAGAGAAAAAAAAATCTAATTTAGGATTTGTACCAGTTTTTCTTGGCATAGGAATTAAAAAAATTATGACAGAAAAATAAAATATTCAAAGAAATGCTTAGAAAGTTCATGAAAGTGTGCTTAAACCATCTTTCACAAAAATCTTGTCAAATTAAAGATAATATGGCATCAAATTTAACTATTAAGCCTAAACACATTCTAACTGTTCACCAAAGATAATGTTAAATCTAGAGCACTGACACGAGATGCAGCTCGCTTAAATGCATTTTAAACTAGGTTGAAGAGCGAAACACATTAAGTTCATTTAGGACTTTTCATCAGATTTATGCACAAACCCAGCATTTTTAGGAGATGATCATGTTTAATGTAGTGCAATATAGAATACGGAGCTGAATGTGGAAATGCTGAAAGTTCAGTAACTACTGTTCTTTTTACTTACATTTACAACTGTGCTCTCTGTGGTCTCTTTCCGCAAGGATTTAAATGCTTAACTTCTGATACTAATAATTAAGTTCTGTCAAGTAAAGTAGGAGCATTTTGGCCAGATTTACATACATAGCTTTGCCACATGACTGCACTACTTAGAGGTAGCCTGCATGACATTCAGTAACATCTCATTTCACAGTATCCAACTAGGACAGCGTAACTTACTGCTCTGTACCTCTGCCTTCCTCACCCCACACCCCAATCCCCCCCCCCCCCCCCTCAACAGCAGCTGACCAGGCGCAGGAGAAGCTGCTACATGTAGATCACATGGAAGCCAGCTCCACCGGAAGCCTAACTCATCCAGCCCTGGTGTGCCGCCTCCTTCCAGGCTGCCAGGTGGAACCACTACCCCAGCATAGCACAGCCCGCCTTTACTGCAGCCTGTGCAGCACATATATTGACATTACACTTTTTACTTTGATTTTTGTCTCTTATGACTATAATGTCTTTACTCAGTCATAGAATTGCTTGGGTTGGAAGGGGCCTTTAAAGATCATCTAGTCCAACCCCCCCATAGACAGGGACACCTTTCACTAGATCAGGTTGCCAAATTCACAAAATTGATGTCCCTCATTTGTTGAACAGCCAGTTCAGATCCCAGCAGATACAGCCCTTGCTCAGTGGAGAAACCTCAAATAATTTCAGTACAGCTTCACCTATGGCTTTTGTCTTGAAATCTTACACAGGGCTCTGCTCTTTTCTTTGTTGGATGAGATATTTAGAAGACGTCTTGACCAATAACCACTAGCAGCAAAAAATTCCTCAAAGATCAAATTACTGGGCATTTTCAGAAATACCTACAGGTGTGATACACTCTTCAGGAAGGGCTATAAAACCCAATTAGCCTGACACTTTTGAACGCAATATACTCAAGCACCATCAAGAAGGGACCACATAATTAAAGCAATAGCTATGGATTCAAAAGCGTGCTCTTTCCTTCCTCCATTTATAGTGTGATTGTATTTCTTACCTATACGATTGTTTCCTTAAAATTTCTGTTTTCTCTACAAATGTGTTTTCTATACAGAAGTGAGCTGTAATGGGGACCATATAAATATCAAAGCCTCAAAATGGTTTTAAACCAGACTACACAGCCGGTTGTTTGCATTAATAAGCTCAAGAACTTAAACATCCTTTGTACTAGGCCTACACTGCACATTTACTTAAGCGACTGTATACAGAAGGAGAATGTAAGCAAGGAGTCACTTCCACACAGAATTTGATCCAGATGCAAAAGGCTCATTACCATTTTCTCAAGAGCCCTAAGCAATATTTTAGTGAAACCTGTATCAGAGAAATGAAAATACTTGAACAATCCTAATGTTTCTAAGGTTCTGTGGCAGTTTTATGGCAGTGTCTCCCTGCCCTGAGGCTGCCATTAAGAAAAGCATTGTACACATACATATAGTGAAGATATTTCTTCCCACTCCAAAACCACAAGCCTAAGATACGTTTAAAGTGACAGTCTATATTACACAGGACTGTATACTGAGCTTCAAGACTTCTGCACCGTATTTTGGGAAATCACCTGCTGTTGCTTCCTTTCTTTGAATTCTTTTTTACTTTCAAGGAAGAAACTGTCTTCCTTTGCATATTAGTGCATGCACAGTAATTGAAGAACCAGGAATTTAAACAACTACAGAAAAACACCAATCACTGATCTAATCTAATATAGTATTAAGAGGTGTTCTGTGCTGCAAAAGTGATTCTCAGAATGGATGAGGAGAGAATGCCTCCTTTTACAAGATACAAACTATCCTTTTATTATTAATCCTGACATATAAAGGCCTTTTTACAGTTAATTTTGTTGCAGCGCAGTTCTCACTAATGCCTTCATACACTATATGAAGGAAAACATTCTACATCAGTATTACCGTAACACCACCACCAGCTTTCATTCAGGACTCAAATCTAATAGTTATTATCCAACAGCCACTAATCTTTCCATTGTACAACTCATGGCTCTGTGCATAAATCCCATTCCCTCATGGTAAATGCTGCCTTAGTCAGATGGCCCTCCTGTTGTTCCAGCATGTCTCTGTATTTTTGTTGAACTACTATTTCTGTACATAACAAATTCAAATACATAAATACTAGCAAGTCTAGGAAACATAACCCTGCATGCTATTCTTGCAACTCGAACTGCAATTTCAACACTACAGATCTTCAAAACCTAAGAAATTTGATATGACAATTCATATTTTAAAAAACCCCTGAGTTCAAAACCAACTGCTTTTGTTCTGTACCAAATTTTACAGCCTAAGAAACACAACTTTCCATTTCAGCTTGCTCTTATTTCACCTAGTTCTACCTATAGAGCTGGAGGAGACAGACTTGTCATAAACACATCAGTAGGTAATTTTTGAGGCTACCTGCCCTATTAAAAGAATCAAAAATGCTTTCTCTGAGTTATTATATAGTCTTATTAGTAGACTCCATTTGGTAATCTGTAACAATAACAAACCCCAGACTTTTTCTAAAAATATTAACCTGAATTCTGACATTATCTAATTTTCTATAAAAGCATACAGTGATGTTCCAAAACATAACAATTACTAGCTTTTCCTTTGAAGGAAAAAACATCTTTCGCCACCTTTACAGAAGTGCTGACTATGAAGAATCTAGAAAGATGCAAGTAATTAAGATTGCCATTAATGATGACAAATACATGTTCCCTACCTATCCCAGATGAATAACCATAAACCATAGTACAAGTTAAATGACACATTTATCTAAAACAAGAAAGTTAAATTCAGGTTTCCAGAAACACAAGTTTTGGTTAGGACAACAGCTTACTCATCTTCCATTTTGAGTTAAGTTGAAGAAATAAGCTAAAAAGCCAAAGAAGTGCCTTTAATCGAGCTCCACACTGCACTGGAGGAACCACCTGCTGATCTACTACTACATTACTGCTTAAACAAAAGCAGCATGGTACTGAGCTGTTTTAATATTTCAAAGTTGGAAAAACTAAAAAAACCCTCGAACAACAACAATAAAACCCCAACAAACAAAACCCAAGCAAATAAAAAAACCCAACCCCCCCCAAACCAAAACAAACCCCAAACAAAAAACCACCAAAACCTCCAAACACTCTGCCACGCCCCCCCACCCCCAATTCCAAAAAACAACCAACGAACCAAAAAAAAGACAACTATGTTTGTAAGATTTTCAGAGCAGAATCTGCAGCTACTCAGCGAAGATCACAACAATGTTCCTTGGCAATCTGCCTTTGCAAATTCCCAAAACAAAAGAAAATCTTGCATGTAGTACTGGATTTGTAAGAAAATGGACTCCTAAGAAAACATACTGACAATGAACTACTGTATATAATTCAGGATTTAATCTAAAAAGGAATTACATGGCATGAAGACAAAGATTTAAGAATTTAAGACTGCTACTTTCTTCTAGAGATATAATGGAAATGAGTTAATAGAGCTGAAAACTTCCTCAACATATAGCAATTTCTCAGCTCCTCATAAAACATATTTAAATTAAGCACTGGTCATACATAAGTCTTAAACCCAAAGATTTCTAGCCATACTCACTGGCCAAGATAGAAGAATACAATAGAAACCTAAATTTTTTTAAACATATTCTGATTTGCTGAATTGCTATAAAAAGGTACAAGAAAGAAGATAAGCATGAAAGAGTAGGTGTCAAGTCTGGGGGCAATTAAAGGGAAAATAGAATGTTCTTTTTTTTCATCTGATTTACTAGCAGATGCTTCAGCACATGACGGACAGACCCAGCATTCTTTTAGCCCCTCCAAACTAGCTCCACAAAACTACATTTAGGTAGGAAAGGATAGGATTGCCCTTGCTGACACCAATCCACATTCAAAGCCAGACATAACATGAAACTACATCTTAAAAGCAACTTTCCATTGTCCAAATTAAATCTTATGCACTACATACTTGGGAAGTGTTACTTCCGAAAGATTTTCTTTTGGGAAGGAACTCCTTCCTGGGCCCCCAATCCCACTAACACTTACTTGTAAACTTACATTTAATGCTATGTGCATATTTCCCCACAGGATGAGAAAATAATTACATTCCATCAATTCTTATCTTCAATAACATGTACTTGAAGCACTTGAATTCGAGGTTTTCATGCAGGAATAGTTAGATAAATTAACACGGTAAAAAAATAGTTTGCATATAAACCCAACTTTTCATAATATTTATGCCTCTTTGGCCTAAAACAGAAAAGACATTCCAAGCAATTTTTAGAAACCACCACATATTATTACAGTCTGCAGAGCTCATAAGTATCCTAATGCCGGCACAGCTGAGCTCAAACTTGAGTTCCTACAGTCATACCACCGTGGGATTTATGCTGATCAGATTTCATTTCCCAGTGCTATGGAAGATTCGGTGCTGCTAAAGTGCTGAGTTTTGGCTAGAACATAGAACGGCTCACTTTTTGCAAGAGCAGTGATGTTAGCCCAGCTGTATTAAGGCCCTTATACATACTAAAAGCAAGCAACACCCCCCCCCCCTCAGTCATGCATAACAATGTGTTGTGAATAAAATGCATTACGCCCAAGTTGAGGGAGGACAGTAAAGACTACATGTTTCACTTTACATTGACCACTTCAGTCTAACTTGTATTTAAACTCAAACTCAAAACCAAGTGTTGTTTCATCCACAAGGAGTAGAACAAACTGTATTCTATTACTGGGTTATGGAAATACTTAAATATTTTCAAAGCCTTGGTTTCAACATAGATAGAATTCTCATTTAACCACTTTTAATTATTAAATATTACCTGTCCTAAAACTCTTTTCAAGTCTGAATTAGACAAATAATTTTTTACTCTGGGTTTCAACTGTTGTATCTTGATATGATGCCTTAGTGCACAGTTGCTGCATTGTGTTCTCAAGGCAGTTACACTAAAATAGGAAGGAGAGTTTCACATATTTTTGTGACTCCTAGAATTTCTTCTAGTGTCAAAGACTAGATGAGTGTCTCATAAATCTTAGATAGTGTTTCAGTAAAACATCAGATAGTGTAACTGTACACAAGGATGACTCCCTGGAGAGGTCTGAAAAATGACTCCATTTGCTTTTGCTGAAGTTCACTGTACAAATTCAACGACTGACGCAAACTAACACTCCTCCACTTGCCAACTTCATCATAAAGCTCAGGAGTCAAAGGAGCAAGGAAGGCAATACAAAGCTGCCAGTGTATTTCAGTCATGCATTTTTGGAAAGCGCTAAACACAGCTTGACAGCGTATCTCCTAGCATCAGTTCTGCTATGGCAGGTATCCTCCATTTTTAGAGCCTACTATCAAAGTGTCAAAAGCCTAATGTTTAGAAAGCCTTAAAAACAGATGCTCCACTTTGAGTCAATAATTGGATTTAATCAATACAATGATGGAAATTTTGTGGTTCTACCACCTAATGTCTTTCAACTTTTATTACAAATCCATAAGCCAGAAGGCGCTCAGCTGAATAAACACAATCGGCACCATGTTACCATTCTGATATGCTATGAATCATACATAACTTTAGCAAGTTAGATCTACAAGGCAAGATGGTAGCTTGCTCTCTCGTACTCACAACTCATGACACATGAATGCACTAACTGTGAAGTCTCAGTCCCACATCAGTAACTGACAAATGCATAAAGCAAAAAAGAATTATAGGTCTTTTCATATAGATTTAAAAAAAAATAATCAAGTAATCCTAAATGAAACCATTAAGAGACAACAACTTGATTAACTATTCTTCCAAGTCATTCATTATATGAAATAAAAATTCATCATCACTACGCACAACTGCACAAATGTCCACTAATCAACAGGAAAAAAAAATCCAAAGAAATAAATTTAGGCTACAAATCCCATTATTTGCATCAACTTGCAAGTATTTGGGGATATTTCTGAGTTTTGTTTTAAATACTTGGTTGTTTCCAACAGACTGAATGAAAACTAAGCAAAAATGTTTTTAAAAAGCATCCTACTCTCATACACTCCCAACAAGCGACATACTCTGCTAAAAATACAGCAGGGTATAAGCACATTATTAGTACAAAATAAAACACATTTTGCAGACTGCACCATTCTATACATGTCATTGTAATATCAAAGTTTAACTATAGAGCCACCTGTCCCTTGGACTCCCTTTTATAAATACAGCTTTTTCTTATGAACAGTTTCAATTCCAGAAGTACAAAGGCAACTCTTCACAGCTCATTTCTTCTGGGCTTACTTCAACTTGTCCGTCAACCAAAAATGCTAGCATTTTGCCCTCTTTTGAAGCACTTAGCTTGCCGTTTTCACTTAGCTTTGGTAAGTTGCAAGTCCAGTACTAATTTTAACAGTGTATAATTTTAACAGTGTAAATACCTAAGTTACAAGTACAGTGCTAATTTTAACATTGTAAATACCTCTCTCACTGGATAGAGATGTCTAATACAGTTCCTTTTTATTCTTTGCTTTAATAGTAAAATGTTTCTTCTCATAGTGTCAGGCGTTGTGCTCTGAACCTACTTTTCGCTTACTTTATCAGAAAGCTTGAAGAGCAGACTGACGCTTTTTTTTATTCAGCAATCTTAGACCTTTTAAGCACGTCTTAGACACAGCTACTATTCAGTGTAAAGAAATACTTTAAAAATATGACTTGTCAAAATTACTATCAAAAAAGTGACAGTAGCAAAGGCACTGCTTTGATGCTAGTAAGCCTGGCCACCACAGCCCAAAGGCTTGGTGTTCTGGTTCAGGAGCAAGTTCAGGTATCACAGAAGGTACCGACAAACTCAGTGTTTGACTTCAGAAAAGTCCAGCACAGAGGACAGAAGGTAGACAAGATGCACATAATATAAATGGAAAGCATTAATAAAAATGTCTTGAAAGTTCTTCCTTTTAATGTAGATGGGACAGTTTAAACTGCACAGTCATTCATGCACGCACAGCCACTGCTACTGTGAGAGTTCACTTTCTTTAAGCCAAACATTCAGAGAAAACTGAGCTGAATCCACTTAAGCAAACACTGATTTGTAGATCAAATTCAATCTTCTGATACTACAGTTTCCACAGACATTATGATGATCTTAGAAAACTCACCAAGGTAAAAGAAAATTTAATTTTCAGAAGGGAAGTACCAAGTTAGGGAAAAAAGGCAAGGTAAAGCTGAAAGACCATCAATAAACAGTCTTCCAGAGACAAATGACAAAAGTTTTTACTTTTTTTACTTTTGGGTAAAACTTTTCTCCATATACTTTCCTAATTAATACCACTGTTGATACCAATATTGGTTATATTTCCTCCCGCAGGATTTACTCTCTGAAAGGGGGACACACCATTCAGACTTCTAAGCTGCCTTAATTTTAAAGGAACAGATAATGAGTCATCTTATTTGTCCTCCTCGAAACTGGTCAAGAACTATTCTAGCTGTACAGATGTTAAAACTTACATTTTTTTCCCACACTGGCTTAGCTGTGGAATCTTTCATAATATCAAACCAACAGGGGTCTGTTTACTATTTTAAATTTGTGAGTATTCTGGAGCAAAAGTAAGCAGCCATTCTGCAGTTTTTGCTTTCCCATGTCCTCTGGCACACAGTTATTCTCTGACAGACTGGCAGTATTTCTTGTCAGAAAGTGTCACCTGGACTCACTGCAGTCTTTAAAAAACAAATAAAACACCTGACACCCTGCTTGCTATATTTTGTTTAAGGACTACCCACATTTTAGAACTTCAACTTCAGGTTTGGATTCTGTCCTTTCACATTTCTAATCTACCTTGAACTGTGGGCTCCTGCAGACATCTAGTGCTGCAGTGAGCACTCTGAAACCTTCAACAGAAAACTTCTGTGTACAGTGAGATCCTCCATCAGCAACTGGCTGCAATAAAAGCACAACTGTCTATGTGCTGCATGGTATATTTCAACAAACACAGTATGGATGTTCAACTTCATTTTTATTACAGAGAACATTAATTTGGGGATGAAAAAGGGAGCAGTCAGCAGTTGCATTTGCACATGAACTGGATTATGGGCCTGAGTTCTTCCTTCCCCACTTATATTTCAAGACTAGAAAGAGGTCTACCTTTACTGGTGAAGTAGTTACCTGAGTATTTTTGCTGTTTGAGAATTTTATGCTTAGCTTCCAGTCTGTTGGATGACTGGGAATGATAAAGGACTATTGCCTGTATACAGGGGAAATAAGAACAGACTTCCTGAAGCTGACAAGTTACCAAAGCTCCAAGTGACTTAGAATAAGTGCAGTCTTAAAAGGCACATAAAAAGAACTGCTAAACCTTTCTAATTTCAAAGGTCTTCAAGCAGACATTTATATTAGAGTACAACAAAATAACCCAATTGAGTTCTGAGCTGGTAGAGCATGCGCAGCACAGTTAAAGAACCTCTTTAACTACAATAAGTAAAGCCATGCTTAGTTTTTTATTAAAGAAAAAAAAAGTGAAATATTTGTGTAAAAAAGCCTAGGAAGACATAAGACCATACACAAATCATAATTGCATACCCAAGATATGAAGCAGATCCATTGTACTTTTCAATTGCCAACCTGGCAGGCTGAAATTACTCTACTTATGTCCAAGCCATAATTCAGCACTACTTGAACCATGCTTAATAAGAATGTCATTCTATTTGCAAAGCTTTTCAAAACAGAGCCCTTAAAGGAGCATAAAAAAGGATAAAAGGTTGATAAATCAGCTTCCTAGTGACTACATGAGAAGTTTCCTTTTTAATAAAACATGCAAAAAATACCTTCTCCTTCACCCGCTTCAGCTCGATCTGGCTTTGTTTCTTTGTGCTGTCCTTCTGCCACTTTTACCGCCACTGCTCTGCAAATAGCTCCCAGCTTCCGATCCAGAGAGCGGACTCCTGCCTCTCTAGTGTATCTAGCAGAGAGACAATTGTTTTACTGGTGGATATTCTTTGTAAGACAGATTTCATTTGAATGTAAACACTCCTCCTTTTTAAAAATACACCCAAATAAAATGAGATGTGAAAGGCAGTAAGACTTTGGGTTACTCTAATAAACAGGAAAAAGAAATCATGCTTTTATCAAAATAATTGTGGTTTCCTGATAAAATTGTAAAGGATGATAAATTACTGAGTGGGAAGAAGACATGACTAACACCTAGTGTCAAACCTTAGTAAAATGCTAAACAACGCTCCGATAGCATTGAGCTCTTCTCAGATGCATAAAAATTAGAAGGAAGAACTATTTTAAAACTCAAAATGTAGCTTACTGACAGTTGAGGAACTGACTGTAAAAAAATATTTTCTTTTAGTCTATGAATTAAAAAGAAAGATCAGACAATAACACTCACTAAATGCCAAAATGCTGTTCCTGGTCATAAAATGCTTCAATTCATTGAATACTGATACACTTTTTCCATTGGAAATGAGCTAGTTTCAAGTCCAAAAGATGTTCTGATCAACATCTTTGCTCTCATGTCCAACAAAGTAGTAGTTCTTAATACATGCTATTTAAAGTACCAGATTTTACTTTTTTTAACATAATTCCAATTTTTAGACAAATGTGGCCCATCAAGTCACAAGAAACAAAATGGTAATTTTCACTTTTTCTATGAAAATGACAGAAATAAAACTTCATTCTTCAAAACAAAGGTTGTCTGCTGTCAAGACCATGGCTTCACACGCTGAAGACTGTAGCAATACTAGCTGCAAGTGTTTCTGTTTATTCATAGTGCATTACCAATTGTGTCAGCACAACTGTCTGTGAGCCACACTGAGAACCAGACCAAGGAATTCTCTAGAGAAGGATGGTTCGGTTTAGACAGCAGAGTCAGACAGAGCTCAGGAAAGAGCAATTCCATAAATTACCAATTGTTGAACTTCTGAAGCTATTAAGGACAACAGGTCTTAAGACAGGTTTTGTGTTATCACTTTATAAATTATTTACTACTTACCAAAAAAAGAAGTTATTTAAACTTAAAGCAATAAATAACATATTTACCTGGTAATTATGTCCAAAGTGGTTACTTGTGGAATCTGTATTTGCTGTGGAGTCAGGCCATGTTGTTCAAGCTGTTTAGGAATCAAGTGTCTATGTGCAATTTCAATTTTTTCTTCTTGTGTGTATCCTCCAAAAGAAAAAGCATATATTTACTAATCTTTATAATCACATTTCTTACCACTTATAACTGTAATTGAATTAAACAAAAAAAACCCCACAGCTATAATTTAAAAGGCTGTCAGTATGATACTTTGTGGTTATTTGTAATTTCATGTGAACAAGAATAGAACTTTAGTGTTTCAAAGATCCCTTTTTTCATTGGAATCTTAAAAAGATGCATCAGCCAACAGCCAGTTAGAATAGAAACACATCAATTAGTGAAAATATTGTTACAGAATGTATCAATGTATCTCTCTATATAACTGGAACTGAATTTTCCTAAGTGCAATGCTAAATTTCATTCTCATGACAAAGGCCATAATGGAGGCATCCCTACTGGCCTCTTTTAATGATTCTGGCCATTCAGTCTAGATTCCTAACAGGCTTAGCTTAAGGAGCTGCTTTTCCTTTCAGGAAAAACACCGCAACATTGTTTAAGGACTTGCAATAGTGTCTTTAATGAAAACACTGTAGTGTTACCTGGAACTTGAATAATTTCCATTCTGTCCAGCAGAGCAGGAGGGATAGTAGCTGTAGTGTTGGCTGTAGCTATAAAAAGGACTTGGGACAGATCAAAGGCTACATTTAAGTAGTGATCGGTGAAACTGTGATTTTGTTCTGGATCCAAGACCTTAACAAGAATGAACACAAAATTGATGCATTTGCTCAGTTAGAGGTAAATAAATATGCACATTGTTATTATATTCCACTTGGATCTGTCAAACCTGACTTTACGTTCATAATATATATTACAAATATTATTAAAGCCTGACCCTTCAATATCCCGCCTCACTCTGATTACTGTGTAACCACATGCAAAAAGAAAAAAGTTACTTTTCCCTTAGTTCTTTTTACCCTTTTCTAAAGATGAACTGCAGCAGTTCTCCAATCATCAGGTCCCTCCTGCAATCTATCTCCATGACCTTTCACAGATGATAGAGAGCGGCCTTTCAAGGACTCTCAGCACCGTTGGAAAAGCAGCCCATGTGGTCCCATGGACTTGTATGAGCACAATTCTCTCAAGCAATCCCTGACTCCAATCCTCATCTGCTGCTGGTAGCTCTTCTTTCTCTTAAGTACACCAACCTGAGAGATCTCACTGTGAAGACCAAGGGGAAGAACACAGATTATCCCAGCCTTATCTGCTGTCACTAAATCACCTGCCCCACTCATTCAACTTTGTCCAGCCTTTTACTACTAATGTAGTAGCAGAAGCTCTTCTTATTGCCCATGACATCCCATGCAAATCTTGACTCTCTGTGAGCTCTGGCTTTCCTAACACAATCTTTGCATCTTGCACAATCTTTTTTTCCAAAATTTTGACATGAAAAAACAGAGACAAAATTAAACATGCACTGAAGAAAAACAACACACAGTCTGACCAACCTCAAAAACTTACTGCACAAGTAGAACTACGGCTTAAATAACTGTTGTCTTCCTACTGGTTTTAGTACAGCTTATGTGTGCTAATGCAACACTTGCATATATTTAAGCTATTACTCGAATAAGCTGGTTTTCTGCATTAGGTGATGAATATTCTATATATGTGGATCATGAGCACACTAAGGTGCTGTCTTGTACGTTTTTTAACAGTGCTGAAAATTGGAAGTTCATTGTATATAGCGATCTACACTTTGCTTCTATATGACCACCTATGAACCACCTTCATTCCACCCCCCTTTAAAGTACTGCCACACTTTTCCTTCCCAAATGATGGATTATCAAAGCTACACCAACATGAATAATTCTCAAGTTACAAATAGTGGGACCTACACATCTCCTGAGAAATAGCATGCTGCTGTCAAAATAATTTATCTGCCTATACCCAAATGAATGCACCCCTTGTCTTAGCAAGTTGAATTATAGCCAGGAATAGCATTGATAATTCTAAAAAACTGAAACTGAGCACTTCTTAGCTGGTTATAAAAGAAACAATTCTGAATTTTCATTACTCTTAAATCCCATTCGGTTGTTGAAAAATTAAAAATATTTAGAACAGAAATATTTTATGATCACAACAAACTAGCAAAATACTTTTTTACAGAATGCCAGAAACACAGTAGAACTTTTTAAAAACAGAACATTTTCTGATTTTATTTTGAAGTACTACCCGGATTTAAGACCTAATATTTGGAAATGTATTGTGACTGTAATAAAATACAAGTTATATGTTCCCCTTAATAGTGAAATCTTAAAACATACCAAAGCACATGCCTAAATTCTAAAACTAAGGTTGGAACTTGGTGAATGTTATTGTTCATTGGCTACAAGCTATTCAAAAGCTTCTTTTCTTACCCTCTTTAGCAGGCAGCTGCTATCATTAACTCCCTTCTTTACCGATGAAGGAAAAGGCCTTAAGTATCCTGACTAGCCAAGTACATAATTCAACTGGAGTTACAGATGTCTCTTACCTCAACTAGTTCTACAACCTAATCCTAAAACGTAGGGGGACACAACAATAGGCAGCGTATCCAAGCACGGCACCTAAAAACTGTCCTCAAAGAAAGTAGATCTATATCAAATATTAGTCTCTCACTCAAAGTCTACTCCTGCAAATTTTTTCAAAATGGATTTTAACAGCAAATCCTAATTCAACTTACCCTTTTTTACAGATAACACAGGATTTCCACAAAATTCCAATCTATTAGCTGAAGTATTTGCAACTATTTCCAAATATGCTGAAAAACAATGTATTCTGACAGACCAAATTGGTTTTTTATAACATTTATCTACACACGTTTATCTCTTTCTCCTTCTAGTCTGCAACTAGAAATTCTCATGAAACCTACTGAGTGCCAAGCTGGTGATTATAATATTATTTACAAAGTTATACAAAATATCGGTGCTCTACTCATGTGCAAACAATATTATCCAATAAATTGTAATCAAACCCAACTTGGATTATCTCTAAAAATGTGAATTATCTGAGATTTTCTACAGGGCTAGAGTTACTGTGGACTAATAATTCTTTGTCATGGTAACTATTTCTTGGAATAAGACATAAAACAATATCATGCCTATGCATTTAAACCAGATTTTCCAAAGCAAATAGAACTATTCTTCAGCTAGGCATCTGTGCTGAAGTTCAAGTTCAAAAGTTTTCAAAGGTATTCAACTAATACAAAAATATTAAGTATGAAAAGAACATTCAGTGAACGAAACATCTTGGTTAATTTATGGCAGACAGCTCACATACATACAAAGCTTTCTCTGTACTAGCGTTTTATTACCACAAAATCCAGAATAAGTTCCATGAACATTTAATTGCCTGGCTATGCTCCTGGTCTAATTTCCCTGCATACAAATACTCACTATCAGGCACTTGGATCCATTTCTGTTTTCTTCTGTTTTAAACAGAGGTCATCTAAATTTAGACTAAAACATTCCCTTGTTGATGAACAGTAACTGGAAGTAGGAAGACATTCTGTTTTGCTTAAGCAACAACTCTGCAGAAGCACTAGAACTAAACACATATCCGGAAATTATAAAACATCAAGCTTTGCTTCCAAGCTTACAGGGTATGGCAAATTTCTTCTTGAATATAACCCTTTATAGACAGTGAGAATTTAACACACCTACACATTAAGGAAAAAAGGATGTGCCTTTTATACTTGATGATGGCACTTACCAAACACAAAGCAGCAGTCTGAAAAACAAATGTGCCAGTTAGGTGACCACTTACTATTGTTTGTTCTCCTACATAATAGTCACCTTTGCTCATTCCAGATGGACTTTCCAACAATGTAAACCACAAAAAGCAGATGAAAAGCTGTTATGTCCAGGCATGAGTTCTCCATTAGAAGAGGTAAAGCACCTGCTTCAGGATGTTTAGACAGCAGTACAGGGATATACAGATCTCACATGGGAGCAGCCCAGACATGGTTAATAGAGCAATTACTTCTCCAGATGTAACTAATGGTCAATTAGCAATGACTTACATAAAGACTGCAGCCCAAGCAGACAGTTGGAAGCTAACCTGACAAGCCTCAGCTGGAATAATCCATGGCAGGAGCTGAGTTGAATATCACTAAGAATGTGGTTTTAAAATATGAAAAACAGACACATCCCAGAGCAGCAACAAAGTATCAAAAATTCAAACACAAATATTAAAAGAATAAATTAATTTCATTTGCCCTCACACACTTGACATGATAGAAGAACAGAAATGCTAATACTCTACTGCAGGACAGGGAATGAAAAATAAATTTTAAAAAACACTGCAAAGGTTGAATAAAATTAACAATATTAATGTGCAGATCTCGATTAATGATTGGCACGCTTCCAAAAAAAGTTATTCTCTTTCCAAGAAATGCCAGAACATTGGTTCATTACTGATTTGACTGCCCAGGAAACAACAGTCAGCTAGCTAACAAAATTTGATTTTCAGGCATTTTTTATCCATGCATTGACTAGATTGAGGCCAGCTTCGTTCAATATCTAAAGGAGAAATGACAGAAGAAATGCCAGCAAACTCAGAAACAGAGGTCATTACCATAAACAGCAAAGAGTAAATAAAATCCTGCAAGTGAAAAGTGCAAAGAAAATGCATTTGAATAGTTGTTACACTCTCTTGCTTGTTTTCCTTGCACTTTGAGGCTTTTCATGCACCCTAGAAATGTGTACCGCACACTTGAGAAATGCACAGGTAAAGGACCACAGCTGTCATTTTTAAGAGCTAAAAAAGTGAAGCCATGGTATTTTCTAGTACATTTAAATTATTACTAGTTCATGTTAACATGCAAAGATCAAAACAGAGCGCTCAAACCACAACCTGTTCATATGCTGATTTTCAAAGAACTAGTTGGCCCTGTCAAAACAGTAATTTTACACTATCTAGCAGGAAGAAAATAATTACATTTGTAGAATGTCAACTGACATTTCATTTGCAGAAAGTCATATAGCATACAGATGAGCTCATGACACCTTAATTTAAGTAGCATTTTTCATATTCAAATCACTGTATTAAGCACCATCAGTCAAAAAGAGTCATTAGAATGACTCTGTAGGCAAATATTACCAGAACTACTTTCATCCCCACCTACAACCACCCAGCCACAGAAGTTACTACATCTTAAGTCTGACAACTGAGACACTTCTATGATTATGCCACCCTAAATTATTTCAGTGAAAGTGAGCCATACTAGTGGGGATCTGTGACTTAAATGAAAAACTTGAGTTCAGGAAGTTAATTACAACACTACTTAAAGAAATGCTGCTAAAAGAACATTCAGCTAGTGCCTATTACATGCTAGGTAAAATGCTTAGCTCCAATATAAGCTTGTACCATCAAAAGCTTAAAAAATACATTAAAATTGTTCCAAGAAAGACATGGAAAACTTGAAAAATCTAGCTACTGTCTGGCTGCTCTACAGTTCTTTCTTATAGCTAACAGCATTTGGCCATTAAAAACCAATGTCTTGAAGTCCCCCAAATAAGCCATGTTTAAAGCTTGAACAAGTCTTTAAATGTACAAAACACTTAGCTCAGCAAAAAATACATCCTTGTGTTTAAGTACAGATCACTGAGATTAAAGATTTCTTACTTAGTGTATTTGCATTGTGCACAAGTAATTGACAGAAATCCAACAATGTCAAAACATAGTAGTTGGTATTTGAATAAAAAAGCTGGTACTGTCATGCTATCTTTCGTCCACTGAATCTTCCTTTCTGAAGGAAATTTTATTTTTATATATTACTTTACAGTATTTTATATTTATAGCATATATAATATATATTTATAGTATTTTAATTATTTTTAATTACAAATTAAAAAAATGCTTGTAATTTCACATCTCTTACCTCAAGCAAGGCTGCTGCAGGATCCCCCTGCAAGCTCTTCCCCAGTTTATCAACCTCATCTAACAGGAACACTGGATTGTTAACCCCAACAGTCTTCAGTCCATTGATTATTCTGCCAGGCATACTGCCAACATAGGTGCGCCTGTGAGAAATAAATGTAGATGGGGAAAGAGGGGACAGACACATGTAACAGGAGTAGAAACATCAAAAATAGAACTCGAGGAAAATATAATAAGCAGCATTGTAACCATTCTTGCTTTTTTGCAAAACTTTTTCGAACTAGCTGATAAAAATAGGGAATATGCATCTGATATAAGCAATTATATCAGCAGATGAAAATTCCAGTCCTATGGTACAGTGGTTAGTCTGGAAAGATAAACATATGCATTACTGTATATGCAAACTTTATGGCTTGTAGCCATTTTACATGATTCAGTACAAGCATCCTTGTACTGTACGAACAAGCAGAAGCAGATTTGGGAACCTCGTTAATACTAACATTTTAATAATGATGATACTGAGTTTTTGACATTACAACAAAGTTCACACAGCATGTTACAAAGAAGGGCAAAACTCCAAATTCGCTGAACTGTCCATGTCCCCTGTATATGAAGCATGCTTTAGCTGATACTCACAAAAAATAATTGTATTTACTATGTCATTTCAACATGAAATAAGAAACTAGAACAGTGCAATGGAACAAAGAAGTTATGAGTCTGAATTTATTCAGCCAAGGTGGTAAAAACTTTTTTTCACGATGCACAGAGCAACATTTACATGCAGGTATACCCCTTGTTTGCTGCATCTATCATAGCCTTTTCTGCTTGTGCCATAACTAAACAAAATACTGTAATTAAGAGTATGAAATGCTGGTCACTCAAGAAGAAAGAGATACATGGAGTGCTGTATTACAGTACCTATCTCATGACCCTCACAAAGCAGATATGCAGAACTGGCCTGCTTTGCCATATGATCTGTTTTAATACACTCCAAAATAAACAGGATGACATTTAGAAAGAAGAAACCAAAAATACCATGGGAGTAATTTCAAAAGATACTAGAGAAGTGTTTAAATATATATATATATATATATAAAACAACTCAAGCCACACAGCAATGATGTGCGTTCCAAGTAATATTTAATCACTGAGATAACAAATTGCCATTACTGTATTTAATTATAGATCTGAGTAAAAATAAAAGTTTTAAAGCTCTTTCAAATAGCCAGGAATGCATCAGAATTTCAGTTTGCTTATCACTACCTTCATGAGACAGCTGCTAAAGACTGGAGCAGCCAGCATGCAATACTTTATCACCTCACTGCTTTTGTGTAAGGTCTTGCTCTGCAGCGAGTGAGTAGATTCCTCTCCACTGAGGCTCGCACTATACAACATTTATTACAGATCAAGAATCTGCATGGGGGAGCTATTATACTAGCATACCACTGCACTCTTCATTGCACGCAGTCAACCTTGCCAAAAGAAAAAAAGGATCCTATAAAACGCAATCAAATTGTGCATCCAAATTAATCACTATAGCGATTTGAGGCGGGGGGGGATTGGCTTTGTTTTTGTGTGTGTGGTTTCAAAATGTGCTAACTGCACTAGTAAATAATTTTATATGCTTCAGAGACAACGTAGCCTGACTGTTTTTAATATTCTATTTATGCCAGTAATAGGATAACATTTAGGTAAACATTAAACATTCTTTCTTGCTTGGTACATTACTCTCAAGTGCATGCTTAAAGACATTGCACTTTTTTAATGCATGTTTGTGATTTTATATACTTATATATATACATTTATATACGTATTTATATATAAGTTTGACCTGAACGTTTTAAATTCTATAAAATCTTGAGATATCTATGTTCCATCTAGTTTTAAGGAACAGCCTTGGTTTATACACTAAATGAAAGCAAACTGGGTTTCTCTCATCGAGGAAAAGCACTCACTGTGAATAATCACTCTTTCTGTCCCTTCACCATCCAACTGCAACAACACAGCTCAAAGGACAGTAAGCATTAGGTACCAAAAGGTTTTCTGAATAATAAATCCACTTGTTTATACCCATGTGCACCTCTCCCTGCCCTTTTAAAAACTTTTTTGGAGTTTTTCCAAATAGAAGCACTTAAAAAAACCCAAAAACAAACAGGAAGAGATTTTTCTTTCTTGAGACACAAAAAAGCTCTTGTTATTAATAGATTGAAATACTTCTCCCCCCCCCAACAACCCTTAAAATAGACTTCAAGTCACAGTCATTTGGGTATTTAATAACATATTTACACTTGTGGAAGATTCTCACAGATACAGCATCTTTCAGTAAGTTGTGCACAATCAAGTTTCTTAACATTTTAAAATAAACCATATACTAGGTAGGCTGAAGCACAATGTTTCAAGATCTGTGGTGAAGAGAAAGCAGAAAAAAGCAAATATACTCAAGACAACTTATGACAAGTCAACAGAGATCAATACCTTGGAGAAAGACAATTTTAAGAGTATAAAAATTAAGTGGCTTCTAAAGCAAGCAATAAGAAAAATATTCTAACAGTGACAGAAAATAATTAATTCAATTTTTTTTATGCATCTTGTCCAAAGTGAGCATTGGGTCATGATCTACTGTATAAAAAACTTAAATAGAAACCACAGTCCAAATGAAATAGTTACAAAAAGGATTAGAAGGTTCCCTATACAACCCAAGAGTTCTTCAAGAAACAAAGGTCAAAATTAAAGGAACTATTGTTGGAAATACAGGGCACTGCTGCAAAATACTCAAATCTCCACAGAATTAAGGTTAACAGATGAGAAAAACACACAGTGGCTAGCAACATTCTGCTCTTCCTTTCACTACCTGACAACTATTCTCGCTCTTCCCCTCTCTTGTACTTTCTTATTCTCATTTGTATTTTCAATCATTCTAGACATGGTAAATCTAAACAACTAACTCCAACATAAATGTTTAATTGATGCACTAAATTTCAAATAAAAGCATGCTTATTTATGTAATTTGACCAGGTATCATGAAATAGAAACTCGGACTATAAATTTTAGAATAACAAATACCTAGGTATCAATTAACTTTTCCCATGTGTAACAGTCTAAATCCATGATACATCTTCATTTATTAGAGATGGACCAATACCTATTTTATTATACTATTAATCAAAGACTCAAGATCTCCAAGGCAAGTAAAGAATCCTAATGTAAATGTCATATGTAGGATGACAAAGAACAATAACTTAGTATTTCACCTTGAAAATACAAATATAGGTAGCCTGTTTTCATTTCTAAATGGTTATTATGGAATACATCTCAACACAAGAGTCCTCAGTAAGACAGACCCTGCAGATATTTACATACAAACCCACTACAATCCATTAAAATTACAAGCAGATATTGCCATCTATCTGTCTGGACATTAACCTTTGCCTTGTAACTTGTGACACTGAATACTGCTGTTTGTGAACTGTAGCCACTTAGTGTGATGTTATTCTTTATTTTCTTTATTTTAGCTAGGGTTAAAAGGACAAAAAGCAATCATCTACATTAGCATTTTTGATGATATAATGTGGCTTTGCTCATTTTTTGATGCACTGTTTCTCTCCATGCATTAAACCTAGACCATGAGTCAGCTGCTTTCCATTCAAAACAGGAAGTATAGATCAAGTTTCCTGGCTATCTCACTTGCGTAGTAACAACGAAAAAAATCCCTTAAGAGCTCATGCCACAGAAGGACTGTAATTTAGTAATATTTTTACTTATTTTTAAATCAGTGAAAAGGTACCTTTAAAAAAACTAGAGTTGTACAGCATGTCATTAGGAGCTATGTAACCTAGAAAATGCCAAACAGACAGCTGGGAAATCTAACCTTGTCAGCTCTCCCAGTGTAAACTGGGAATGCGTATGAATCTGAACCCTTAAAGCAGTGCTAGTATTATTGATAAAAACATGACCCACTTTCTTCATACTGTTTTAAAGACAAAAAGTTTTAAACTGTTTTTAACTACAGTGGTTTTCAAACTGCAGAGGAAGGAAAAGATTACAAAGTTAATGCCACCAAAGAAACTATTCCTGAACTTACTTGCACAAGATCACAGCTTGTTTTTTTCCAAGGACGGAGGTTGCGTCTACTCAGGCGCTTCACAAACGTTTATGCTTTATACTTGTATAAAAAGCTACTCCTCTCACAGGTAAAACTGTCTGAGGTTTGGTTTTTTTAGTGTAACAAAACATATGCTGTGAACTTCTGCTAGCATAGCTGTACTGGTGAGGAATCACACCTTTTCTTATACAGGTGCACCTGAACAGGTCTTTGGCACAGGCCTAAGCCAGAATTAAACTACCTGAACTTCTAGAAACTGAAAAGTGATGGTTAATGTAAGAAAGGTGGTGAGAGAGGTGAGAGAGAGAGAGAGAGCTTCCCAGTGATCTCAGCAGCACCGCTATAAAAAAATGGTGCAGTTACATCTTCCCTTTTTAAAAATAGAAAACCACACACATGCAACAGAGAAGATCATATAGTTCCTGTATAAAACAAAAGATCAGTACTGAAGAGATCTTAAAAGCAGTGAGCTTCTTGGAAAAAAGTTCCAAGTCATCTTTCAGGGTTGTTTGGTTTGGTTTTTTTTACTTTTTTTTTTTTAATACAAGTTAACAACAAATGTAAACCAGAAAACTTTTACATATGGTATAGATGAGTGGTAAATGTGAACAACAGCTGGAGGATGTCTGATAAAGCCATTCTGTTTTTGTACCAAAATGATGATTTCATTTTGGGACTGCAGAACAGTAGTAGCTACTCTTCACCCAATCAAAAAAAGGGTTCACAAACTCCAGCTGCAGGCACATGATCCACACTGAAATGGCAAAACCTGGGCGTTCCCAATTGCCCTAGTTACACATCACATGGAATGGCACACTTACCAAAACACCCCTCCCCACCCTGCTGCCATCTAACATATTTTATTTTGCTTGCTAAATCAGTCTGCATCTTTCACTTACAACAGTGATAAGCAGCCAAAGTGGACGCTATTTCAGGCAATATTTGCTTGCAAGTAAAACCGAAACACAGGGTTTTTTAATCTTCTAGTACATGTAGTACATTTTTTAAAATGTTTAGTACATTAGTAGGTACATATACTATCATTCTTCTGCAGTGTTAAAAGAATCCTTAACTTAAGCCTTAAAGCCTAATAAGGAGCTTTTCAGAGAAAAAGAATGGCTCCTAACATGTAATATTAGAAAATCAGCCTAATTAACAGTAAAACTCGGGGAACAGCAGCCCATGTCTCCTCCACTTCTAGACCACCTTTGTAATTCCTCTCCATGGCTGCGGCCAGCTGCACAATATGGATTCACCTGACTGGGAATAACTTGAAGGATTTATTCACACAAAAGGACATTACAGAGAGAGGTCTGCAGAAAAGCTATGGGTTTAATTTGATTAAACCTTATTATGAGAAGCAGAAAAGCAGGAAAAAAAATGAAGCAGAATTAAAAAAAAAAATAAATTATGCAATAGTTGGCTTTGATTTTACCTACAGAAAACTTGCAAAAGCAATGGGTTACATGCAACTCCTTGTACTAACTGCTTTAAAGTCTGTTTTTAAACTATGCACTTGTTTGTTGAAGAGTACTCACCTGATTCTCTTGCTAATTCTAGATAGTATCTTCCTTTGCTCATTAAAAATAAACTCTTATCAAATACCTCCCATCAGCTAATTTCAAGTAAATTTTTTAATACAAAATTTATAACAGTTAGCTTTGAACATGCATTAATAATTTAATAATGCCCTCAAAAATACTACAATGACAGTCATAAACACCTGAATTTAAAAGTTTTTAAAAGCCTCATGATCACATGACTCTAGCTGTCTTCATTCTTTATTAGGTCTAAGCACAAGAGAGAAAGCCAAACAAAAAAAAAGGAAACAGTAAGGAATTACTAGCAATTAAATGAGTAAGAGTTGATGACAGTTTTACTTTTATTCATAATGCCAATTTCACAGCCGTGTTTTCCCTGTTACAAAGGCCTGAGTACTGCTCTGCCCCGGCAAAGGTACTTGTATCTCTAATGCTGAGTATTCAACAGCCTCTAGTGGTTTCAGTCTGAATAGCAACATGTTGTATCACATTTAAAATTGTTTAAAGGATCCATACCATTAAGTAATCTGAAACATTAGAATTCTTACTTATTAAATGGTAATTAACAACACAGTTTATGAATTACAGGCATAATACATAGTGAAGGAGGAGGACAGAGTTTCACTTCTTTTTCCATTAGTGTCTAAATAAATTGGTAAAAAGGCCAGCTATTACAAAGGTTTGAAAAAGAATCATATATATGTGCACAGAGAGCTGCTATGCAGTAAAAATCGATGTGTTAAAACAAATGTGTCTACAAACCCCTAGTGGCTACTGGGTATGTTGACCAGAACTACACTAAGAACAAACTCACAGGTGATTTTTCAAGCTACAAACTCTATGTAAGTGTCAAACACTCTGGAAAACGAAACTCCAGCAAATTTGCCACAGAAGAATGTGCAGAGGAATAAACGCGCGTTGCTTATTTTATCAATGGTGCTGAACTGAAGGTTTACAAAACAACTCTGAATTTTCAAGTTGTCATCAAGTACAAAATCACTGTTTGCTCACTTTTTCATCTCTCATGTTCTGGTCTAGTGAGTGATTGATAGTATATTATACTCTAGATTCCTAGGAATGCATTATATTCCAGATTCCTGGAAGTTTATGCATAAGTTCAATACAAGATTTCCCAGTGAGTCTCCCCCATTCCTCCCAGTTGCGACTGAGCTTTCACCACTCTAATGCATTTACACATACAACTAGCTTACACAGTCAGAAGTCCTAAGTCTGATACCACAAAACGAACTTTTATTAGGGCACCTCTTGTAAGTCTTCATTAAAATTACATAGGGAAGTGCTAAGAATACCAGGGTCCTTTTTATGCCTTGAAAACAAAAAGAAATTACAGAATAACCTGGAATTGAAGCAAGAATGATGGTGTATTCTGGTGATTGAAAGTAGCAGCATAGCCATTGTACAAAATTAACTGCTACATGGCATCAAAGAAATAACTGATAACTGTAATTCATAATAATTTACCTACTGTTTTAAGGAGAAATTTTATACAATAATGTGACTTTAAAAAAAACCCCACAAGGTTTTACATTACTTTAGAACACTAACAAATACATTATTCCAAATTTCCTACAGTGCATGCAATAAGCATAAAGTATGTTTAATGGAAGCAAAAATGCTGCATTGATGTTTGGCAGTCACTTATCTACATTACCCATTCATTATGCTTCCAGCTGCAAGGAATGGGAAACCAACTAATGTTAACAAATGGTTTAAACAACTAAGAAGCAAATACATAAAGAGATGCAAGATCAAAAAAAGTCCTGAGGAAAGTCAGCCAAAAAATCTCCCTTGAAATCTTCCAGTTTAAGTGTCCTTGTATAAACGTCCTTTTGAAATGGGAAAATAGTCCACTAACAAGGCTGAGATAGCAGCTTAGTTGCTATCCTCTAGCAACTTTTAAGCACCACTCTCAGTTTTTACTCCTGATTTAGTAACAAACATGGTTATAAAGTAATGCACTACTATGCATAGGCTATTTTGTATCTTTACATCCCTCTTAAATGTCGAATCAGATTTTTCTGCTCTAAGAGTCTGCATTAGACTTTCTACTGAATTTTACTTCAAAGTGCCAAAATGACTTAAGATGAAATTCCATTCTCTACTATGACAATAAAGGGCAGCAGCAGAAGGAAAGAATGAAGGCTGTAACTCAACACCAAGTATCCATTCCCATTACTAAACTTCTCTCTTGAATAATATCACTAAATACCAAGAAAAATTGATGAATAACTACCATTGTTTGAAGTCAGCAAATTTTCACTGTATTAGCTAAACAATGAAAATAAGCAATACAATCTGTAACAAACAAAAGAAAAAATTTCAATTAGGAAAGGAAGAAGTAGTTACCTGTGGCCTCGAATATCAGACTGATCACAGACTCCTCCTAAAGCAATTCTGTGAAATTCTCGACCCAAGGTCTTTGCAATTGATCTTCCAACACTAGTTTTACCAACTCCTGGGGGCCCCACAAAACAAAGAATGGGTCCCTTGAGGTTGTTTTTAAGCTGTCGGACAGCCAAGTACTCCAAAACTCTCTTCTTCAACTTCTCCATAGCATAATGATCATTATCCAAAAGAATTCGAGCTGCACGAATTTCAAGGCGATCTATCAAACATTGACAACAAAAGAGATATCAGCACATTTACCTTTAAAAATGGAAACAATTAATTCTACAATACAATAGGAGCAAACACTTTCTCAAACATGTTCATCAATGCAATCCCCTAACACACGCATATTTCAGACAGTGTATTCCTAAAACAAAGGTATTATAATTCTCCTTTAATAAGGAAATTACACAGAAGTTAGACAGATAGTACTGATAAATTAAAAAAATCTCCACCTTTTCACTGTGTCACAAATTGAAATCTGGTTCAAACGAACTCAGTATCTACTCTAGAACAGTGATTCAATTATATGCAATTTTTTCAGCATTTGCTTTCTCACAGAAAGAAGTCTGATCCTGTAAGATCTTCTCAAAAGACAAATTCATCCCCATGTCTTCATCTACTCATGATAAGCGTCTATACCTATCTCACAAACAGAACAAGATCCTGTTGGCTTGAAGCGTGGGCTTTTCTTGGTATGCAACACTTGAAGTGATTTGGCACTGTAAAAAATACCCATGCGATACTAGGAGTGGAAGAATTCATTTTTTGCAGTTGCCACAATTTGAGATAAATGGTCAGGCCTCAACAATGGACATTAACTAACGCTTTACACAGAGCAGGAATTTCTGGCACAAAGCAGCTGTCTTCTCCTTTGCTCTACAACATAAAGAAGAGGCAATGAAGTCCATCAACTCTGCATGTGCCCACCCTTCATCTTCTCTGCATTCCAGAGGCAGACCCCTCATACCGCTAAGTGGTACAGACCACTGTGATAAAATTCTCATCATCAACCATGTAAATTTTTGTAACAAACCACTGAACAAAAAAAATCACTAATGATCATAATGGTCTATTGGATTTTCTATTTTTATATTCATGTATATTTTTATTCACTGTAACTACGGAGTCCAAAGCATCTTTCACATGAATGTGAATACAAACTTTGCTTTAAGTAAAAACTTCAAACTACTTGTGACATGGCATAATTTTGCAAGATTAAAGAGCAACTTCAACAAAGAACCATTCTGCTAGGACATGAGCACCAACAAATACTTTACTCATTTGGGGATTCTTTAGAATAATACTGTAGAGATCTGCAAAGATCTGCAGGCAGACCTTTTTACAATTTAATGATTAAAGAAAATATTTCTAAGAAGATTTGTAAACAGCCAAGGCTCTAGAGTCCAAAACAGACAAAATTCACCACCATGCACACTAAGAAGGCAAAAGATAGAAAAACGTTTCTGCTGGTGTGGTATGTTAAATTTCTTTTTAAAATCAGATTGTTTTAAATGCATTCAAAAGCCTCATTCTTCAGTAGCTGCTAGAAGGAATTGAAATCCTTTTCTCCAGCAGTGAACCTTCTGGAAAGTCACTTTGCCCACTTAATCTACTTGTGTGGGTCAGTAAGAAGTTGTGTTTGATTTTCTACTCTTTCCTTCCTCCCCATTTTTGCATACTGTTCCCATATTAATAGTACCCACTCTCTGCTCACAACTTCTGAAAACTGTGATACAAAGCTGACATGATACTCAGTTTTCCTATGGTACCTAAAGTTGTAATTATTAAAATTAACTACAGTTGTGCTTTTTCATCTTTTTGTTCCTTACCAAACTTAATTAAGACATGCCAGAACCTTCTTCAGGAAGATTAATGCTACAGCAATGTACAAAAGTTTTCTTGACTGACATATAAATAGTAATTAGCTGTTCTGTTCTTCATTATCTAAAAACATGCTTGCACAGATTGTAAGTAATAACACCTTCATTTTTCTGTGTAGATATTCCTAATACTTTTTAAATTCACATTCTTAGATGTACAACTCTAAGCCAGACAGACCGTAAGACTTCAGTAACATATTAGTGACATTTTTATCATCAGACAATGAGACAAACATTTCCAAGACCAAACTAAGTATACAGTGTTTACATGATGGCTGCTTGTCCTAAACTGTCTGTGCAAGAGACAATCAACAATAATAGAAGGGTTTACCTTTTGTACTCTTGTTCCACGGCAATTCTACCATCAGTTCCAAGTAATTTCTTGTCAAAGCATATTCTGGCATCGACTGAGGCATCTTCTTTAATCTGGAAATACATGCATAGAATTCCTAAGGCCGATCAGGAATTAACTGCGAAGTAAGACACTCCCGCACAAGATAGCTATTTAGCAAACTTGAGGTCATCAGCATACCCTCTTACTTTCTGACAACCGTAATACTAAAAAAAGCAAGTCACTATTCCATCAATTAGAAGATTGTCTTTGCATAATAATAGGTTATTTATAGGATACAAAGAGAAATGAAAAAGAGAGTCAGTTCCCTATGCATACGTTACATACACAACGCATACACTACTGTATCTGCAGCCTTACTGAAGATGAGGTTGTTCATATCACCATGGACAGCACAGTTATCCCCTCACCAGAGAAAAACAGAGGAAAAAAGACTCAGAACTGGGTCAGTTTATTCATTAGTTATTAACAACTGCAGTGTTAGTATTTTTTTTTTTTTGAGATCTTTGTAACATAGAGGCTTAGAGCTTACAGTTTAATGCTGTAGTATTAATATATAAACCATATCTAGAAGACTTAATATTTCTTTGTCATCACCTCTGATGTTCAAAAAAGATGAAATTATGAAATTTATAAGCAAAAAAGAACACTCTAATAAATTTTTAAAAATAATTTCCAAAACACAAACAATGGAAATGTATCATCAAATAAGAAAAGGTTAATGCAAGATTTGTTTTAGAAAATTAAATAAGAGAAGAAACCACCATTTGAAAGTCTCCTACCTCTTTATTTCCTTAAGACAAACTTTAAGAGCTTGTTCTGACATACTGGATGTTCTAATCTTTTTTTCCAGCATGACAACATCATCATGATCTTCTTCTTCCTCCTCATCTTCTGCAGTGCTTGGAATGTGATTGATTCTTCTATTAGGACGAATAGCTACAACCTATGAAATAAAAAACAGAGCCAGAGAATAGTATTGGGTTTTGGTTTTTAAATAAGGTGTGTACTTTGGCTTTGAATGGAAACCATGAGAAAAACATGCAAGGCTTCATAGAAAAATTCAGAAGATTTTAATGCAATAAATAACTTCATGAAGTGTTACTGGTATCACTTTAAAAAGCTACAGTTCTTATTTTACTGTATGTATTTCCTAAGTGCATTTATGACCTACCCTTAACTAGGAGACAACAGAAGACAAGAACAAAACTGAAAAGAGTTATTTGTGATTTTTTGGGCGTTGCAGCCCACCATATTAAGCAGAATAAGCCTAATGTTTACAAAATGGATAAGTCTTCTCTCTTACCTTTTTTCATTTCTCAATTACTTACTGTTTACTAAGCTGCGTAAGCACAGTTAGATGCAACAAAAGTCTAAGCTGCCCTAGTTTAGCAAACTACATTTTACAACACACAAGGTGTATTTCAAAAGCTATCACCCACCTGCAACGCCACTGGTAAAAGGTACACCTTTCACTGCACAGACCAAAACAGTGTGTTCATACCATGCAAGTAAACTAGGCATCAAGTGACTCTTTAAAGGAACCTGAGCATTTATTCAATGTCAGAAAGTGCTTGGATT
>NW_009259593.1:696269-699941 GCF_000687185.1 Egretta garzetta
GAGTATTTTCTTTTGTAGGTATCTAAACAGCCAAAGTTGCCAGCTGGGTGTTCTCTGCAGCTCCAGACTGACCATGAAACATTATGGCTCTACATTAAAACTTTGCACAAATTAAAATCATGCACATTCATTAGCCTGTTTAAAAGTGCATCTTTATACTTATTTAGGATGTTTAAGCATCCCACGTTTAAAGGTCCATACCCTTTTATCATCATCCTGTTTGGGCTTTCTTGTTTTCTGAAGCAGCTTCAGGCCTTCAATCTGTCTAACAAGCAATGGTATTGTCATCTTGAACCGTTCTTCCAGCCTAACAGCATCTAAAATCTAAGAGCAAGGAGTTGTAAGTAGCCAAAAAGTTCATGCTGACGGATCATCAGTTTGGTGGAAGGGAACACGGAGGGTACTGTTACTGTCTTTTGACCAGAAATACAGAACAGATGGTTTAGGAGAAAAGGTAGCAAGAAAAGCAATGAGAATACAGACCACAAAATCTAGCCTCAAGGGCCTAGACGCCAAAACTACAAAGCACTCCAAAATAGAAAAAAAGTCTTTTATCCTGTCTGTTTTTAAAGCATCTTATTATTTCAGCCACATTTTCTGTGGCAAACATCTATCAGCATTCTATTTTTCAATTACCGAGTCTCAGAAAACAGCTAGCCCTCATAAGAAAGTTACAGCATAATCTCCTTGGTTAACCCAGAAGAAAAATCACCTCATGCCTTAAAGGTTTTCTGTTTCTTTTGTTTGTCTTTTTTAACATTTTATACACTATTCCATTTTCATGTTTAACAATGATGATATGCGGAAATGGGTAGAATTTGGCTCTTCTGTATCTCCACAGCTTCCACTAGCTGCTCTTTTCTTCATCAATTCCAATAAAAGAAAGGACATAGCAAATTTAATGACTAACGTACGTTCCTCCAGCAGGATATTCAGCTACCGTACACACCTTCACTTCAAATTACTGAAGGAATTTCTATTTGTTGTTTGAAAGAACAGCTCTGAAAGAACCTAACTTATGCTTTCAATTCAAGGTTGAACATGCAGCACTGGCAGTGACAAAAGAAAGGGAACAACAAAACTTCAGAACACAGCAAGCAAATATAGAAATCAGACTAGTAAGCACAAAGTAATAAGCATAACTTTTGTGTAAAGTTATTTTGACATTCAATGCAAATTTAACCAGTGTTTAAAAACCCCCACATTTCCAGATGTTTTTAAAAAGATTAAAAAAAAAACTGATTCTGAAGCTGCTGGTATTAAGAGATGTATAATGATCTATCAACTGTAAGTAAGCAAGATTTCCACACAATTCAAAGAAGGATTTATCATCTTTACCACCAGAACAGGAAGTCCATGTTGTATTTCCTACTGTTCAATAAAATGAATGGTTGCCAATGCTAAGTAAGATTCATTTACCTATTAGGTGAGTTCTGGCGCATATATGTATATAAACATATATATATATATATACATAAACACACTTCAAATAATAGCATAATTACTTTTTACAAGTATTCATGCTCTGTTGTAATACAAACACCTAATTCCCCTTAAAAAAGTTTAAGAATAGAATACCTGAAGCTTCTCTTGGTTGGATGTACGGATGATGGAAGTCAATATATCTGGCAAAGCTTCTCTAGGCAGATTGTCCAAAAGACGTCTTAGCTTTGCAACTGCAGGAACGGACATATCCAGCATCTCTACCAACTGTAAGGAACACAAAATGAACAATATTCATGGTTGCTATGTTGATTTTCAAATTATTTAAGTATGTGACCTAAAAAGGATTGCATCTTTCCGCATGAAAGTTGTCTAGGTACCTGCCAAAAAGCACTAACTTAGCATAGGGCAATCAAGACTCTGGGCTTTCTACTTGTTCAAGAAGTTAAAAAATACCACCATTGGTATTGCAGCACTTTTTGCAATGCCTACATCTCTTATTCCCCCAGCCCGATTAAAAACTTTCCCAGTTTTGTCAACACTATGATGACTCTTCTATACATCCTTTAAACTCAAATTCCTTATACATGGGGACTTCTGTTTATAATCAAGGCTATAGTGGGTTTTTCTCCTTTTAATAATTAAAAAAAAAAAAAAACAACAAAAAAACAAACCTCACAAAAAATCAACCCATTGTATATATCATGAATTCCGGAAAAAAAAAAATTCAAAAATATTCCTTTTAATAGAGTGTATTTAAAGTACTGCTATATATTAAATAATACCAATTTATCATAACACTAACATGCATAGTTAGACTCATCCTGCAATGAGCAGTATAGACACCTTGGAACTCCACACAGAAACCTTAAGCTATAACAAAAATACTTATTTTGTAGCAGAAGTACTGAAACTCTACTAGTAAAAATACAAGAACTAGAGAGAGAGAGAAGGACAGATAGGAAACAAACAAAAAAACCCCCAAATATACATATAAATACACCAATATATCATACATAATTTACCTGCACTGCATACTTGTAGAATTGTTCTGACAGCTCTCCAAGCTCCTCCTCAGATTTATGCTGATTAGTAAACTGCTCAAGTCGATCTAATTGTTCAACTTCAGCAACAGGATACGGCTTCTCTTTCAGCAACTGCAGGATCTGGAATCGGCAGAGGCCCGTAACCAGCAACGTATAATGTGGCTTGGGCCAGTTGCTACCAACCACCTGAACTGCCAAGGCAGCAGTGCCAATCCTAAAAACAGATCAAGTCTTCGTGTTATTTGTCACATTCCACAGAATATTCTGTGTACCTCTTATCAAGAGCCAATGGAGATACAGGTTGCAAGAACCTCCTGGGTCATAGTTCCTTACCATGAAAGGCAACCAAATTATACAATTTCCTTTGTAACACAGATTACAAAACCAAACCCTAAAACCTGAAAATGAACTACCTAACTGAAAAACTAATTAGGTTAATACAGTACGGTCACCCGATTTAGAAACACATGTAATTTTTTCATAAATAATTTGATGGATCTTGCTGTGGACAGGAACATTGACATTTCTGCTTAAACTATATGCACTGGAAAATTGAGTGTTTGCAATTTACAGTTCTTCACTGAAATTGTTGGCCTTGCTCCGAACAAATGTTTTACATCACACATACCCATTTAAGCAGATTTAAAACTATAGTTATTTTCTTGCAAAGCCTTACTAAGTCCACTGATGTGATAGTTTTGAGAGTAAGGGTTACAACATGTTAGTTTTACTCATGCTTTATCCCACAGAAATACCATTCACATTTGATGTGAACCAGGGCTATAATTACTGTGAGAAAAACCTTTCCTCCGTGAACATGGCCAGTACTCCACGATCAAGTCACCGCTTAACTTTGAGCTTCTCTGTTAGCCGTTTACATTTTATGTGAACTAGGCCACTGTCCACGCTACTTATTAAATGAAAATGCCAGCGTTAACAACTGCGACGGCCTTAGTGACCCCTGCCTGCATTCTTTGATCGTATTTTCCTCTTCTGCCGTAGTCTCCTTTTCCAAACTTTTCTTCCAGACGCCAGTCAGAGGGCCCCCGACACCATGCCTCCCCCCCCCGCCCAAGGGACGCTCCTCCGGTGCAGCGAGGGAAGTTCCTCCGAGGGGAGAATGGCTGCCCCCGCGGCCAGGCCCACCCCGGCGAGCCCGACGCCCCCGCAGAGGTGACAACAT